>NC_065443.1:168263556-168501626 GCF_917563875.1 Diabrotica virgifera virgifera | reverse complement strand
AAATAAAATACCTACTTTCAATACACCAATAATCATTGCGTTTTTTATAAATGTATAAAAGCATAATATTTTAGTGCATATTTCAATTATTCAACTGTTTTTTGCATAATTTAATTAAGTGCATATTTCCCGAGCTCTATTAATTTAATGTATTTCTCCACGAGTTTACAGCAAAAATCTTGATAATTACAATTGTTTTGTTTGTATAATTATTGTTTTATCATACAGTCAAGTCGCCCTTGAATCCTACACATTTTTAAAAGAAAATAAAATTTTTATTGGATATGTTCAAGCAGACATTTCCGTTCAAGCAGAATTTTTAGTCACAACATATCAATGTTAAATATTATTAGAACAACGTTATGGTGTCACGTTTCTTTTAATGACCGACACACATATTATATTTTAATTACGGATCCCACATTTTGCTAAACAGTTAAGAATGTAGTAGAAACATCAAACTTAAGAAACATATTTTTATTACCTACTGCTGATAAATTAAACAGTATCAAATATCACTCGTTGACATCTCTGTATTAATGTTATAATTTTAAATAATAAAATATATGTAGTTTTGTATTCTAAAATATTTGGAAAAAATACCTATG
Organism: Diabrotica virgifera virgifera; assembly: GCF_917563875.1. Lineage (NCBI taxonomy): Eukaryota > Metazoa > Arthropoda > Insecta > Coleoptera > Chrysomelidae > Diabrotica > Diabrotica virgifera. The sequence goes on along the minus strand of NC_065443.1, from coordinate 168,501,018 downwards.
TATTTTTTTTCATTTACACATCATTTTAAGGGAGTGTCCGTTGAAGAGTACAGGTTCAATATTATCGGCAAATGAGTTTTGTCTTAAATACCGTCCGTATAGAGGAGGTGTTCGTTAAGGAGATAGGCGCAAAATCTTGGAAAAATGCTAATTAAATGCACTAATTTTTTTCGAATTCTGAGAAAACTAATAAGTATTTTTGAAAAATTTAAACGCAGAATGGAATATTACCTTATTACCGAGGGCCGAAAGTCCCTGAACGGGATAAAAAAACAAGAGAAAAGTTAGTGTGATTTTTAATTTCGAATATTTCATTATCAAGAAACTTTTTGTTTATTCTAAGGGACTTTCGGTCGTCCGCAATAATAATCTTTCATTCTGGGTGTAAGTTTTAAAAAGTATTTATTAGTTTTCTCAGAAATCGTAAAAAATGAATAATGCATTTAAATAGCATTGGACAAAGATTTTGCGCCTACCCCCTTAAGAGAGAGTTTACTGTATTCGATATTATTACTAGAATTTATTACTTTAAACTCTTTATCGCTCTTGATTCATTTTTTCGTGTATTTAATTCCATTCAATTGTAATTGTACATTCAATTTTTTTGTATATTTTTACACGTTTTATTACTTTCGAAATAACAATAACTATAAAATCGACTTTTCAGCCTACTTGGGTCAAAAAAATACGCAATTTTCGGAAATTTCGTTAAATGAGAACATTTACCTACATTTCTTGTATTTTTAAGCTTTTAATAAGATTTTTAAAAATAATTTAGATTATTTAATAGATACATTCACCGGCACGAAAAACGGGCACCCCAAAAAATGGGTCATTTTTGATGGCTCGTATCACCTAAACCTATTCTCCGATTTAAGTATTTCTTTAATATTTTATAGCCTTATTCTTTAACTATATCGTTGTAATAATATTGTTTCTAGACAGGTAAATTATCATTGTATACTGGGCGTACCAATCAAACTGTTTTTTTTTTTCAATTTTCACAACACCCTGTGGAATATTCTAGCCTTTATACAATATTGGATAATAAAAAGGTTAGGGACTTTAACAACTAAAAAAACAGAATGTTAATAAAACCTGGAGCTATAGTTAGGCTTTAATTTAAATATTTTATAAAGGCTAGAATATTCCACAGGGTGTTGTGAAAATTGAGAAAAAAACCCAGTTTGATTGGTACACCCGGTATACAATGAAAATTTAACTGTCTATTAACAATATTATCATAGCTATATTGTTAAAGAATAAGGCTATAACATATTAAAAAATTACTTAAATCGGACAACAGGTTTGGGAGATACGAGACATCAAAAATTACCCATTTTTTTGGGGTGCCCGTTTTTCGCGCCGGTGAGTGTAGATTAAATTAGAAGTTCATTGTAAAAAAGGAAGTAAACAAAAACACGAGAAAAATAAATTTATATAAGTAAATAGGTAAGTAAATATTATAGATTCAAATAAGTACAGAAAATATATAATTATAGAGATATATAATCACTTATTGTACCTTCATTTAAGGCTAACTTTAAAAGTAAAGCAGATCTGCTATTATTCATGTTTAAAAACAAAAGGCACACAAAACACTAAGTACGATTAGGACCGCGAATCTACAACAGATAAATGTCTGGAAACCGTTACACAGGGTTGCCAAAAAACGGAAGTCACACCGAGCGGTGTGGTATACGGAAGACGCTACGCGTTGTGTACATAACCTGTATAGTAGCACGGGAGCGACACTAGCGCTGGTAATATACCGTCGAACTAAAATCTGATCTTATGAGTATGTTAGATACGATATGACTTCCAGCGAAATTTTTAATATAAGCCTTCTGATACCATCTAGTAGCCAAATTCGTAAAAATATAGGCAAAACGTTGTGACTTCCGAAATCGGAAGTCATAACGGTATATATGAAGTAACAACGTATTACGAGAATCTACTTTGGAAGTCACATGGATACATGTATCAATATATATATATATATATATATATATATATATATATATAAATGAAATAGAGAATGTGGAAAAATCCCCTTACGAATAACTGTAATAAGAAATAGTGGATGTGTGAGTTATTCGTAAGGGGATTTTTCCACATTCTCTATTTCATTTGTTTAATTTCGTACGAGTGGTCGTTAAACCAGTACCTGTGGATCTTTTGATCACTAAGTGTGTTTCAAAGATCTACATCTTTTGTTTTTTCATATATATATATATATATATATATATATATATATATATATATATATATATATATATATATATATATATATATATATATATATATATATACATCCTACTATCAATTTGGCATCGATACATTATGCATTTACCATCGATTTGGCATCGTCTTGCAAAGTTGCATCTGTATATCGATGCCACTTTACACTACCTTAATAACTTTATTCCTGTACTTGCTACCAGAAGTCTAATCAGCTCGGTAGTTAGAGATTTGATTCCTTGATGTTACTTTAATATATCAGCTTTCCTTGTTTACCTCTTACTAAGTTATATAAGTTTATTCCATAAAATGTTTGAGTCCAAAATGATCGTACAGTGAAAATATTATATACATTTAGTTCAGTGTTTTACCGTTTTGTCGCTGCCGTTATATACATGAAAACGTATATCCCACTTTCATTATCAATCATTTTGGCATCAGAAATTTGGCATCACTGTTGAATGCAATATTATTCACAACGAAAAATAGACAATTTGAGAATGTATATATTATTTTCATAAAGAAATCAGTCTGGCATCATGTTTTATTGTTTTCACCCAATTTTGAAAAAATGTGAAAACTTTGTATTATCCACGTCCGTCTGTCCGTCTGTCTGTAACCACAACTCCTCCGTCAATATACCAGCTAGAATGACAAATGAGGTATCAAATGAAAGCTGATAATCCAAGGATGGTACTAAAGGTGAGATATTTGACCTTGGCGGTCTGTCCGTCGGTCTTTACGACCGCGAATATAACTCCTCCATCATTATACCAGGTAGAATGACAAATGAGGTGTCAAATGAAAGCATATAATCCAAGGATGGTACTAACGGTGAGATATTTGACCTAGGCTGTCTTTCCGTCGGTCCCTCCGACCGCAAATATAACTCCTCCGTCATTATACCAGGTAGAATAACAAATGAGGTGTCAAAAGAAAGCTTATAATACAAGGATGGTACTAAAGGTGAGATATTTGACTTAGGCGGTCTGTGACTCGGTCCCTCCGACCGCGAATATAACTTATCCGTCATTATACCAGGTAGAATGACAAATGAGGTGTCAAATGAAAGCTGATAATCCTAAGATGGTACTAAAGGTGAGATATTTGACCTAGGCTGTCTTTCCGTCGGTCCCTCCGACCGCGAATATAACTCCTCCGTCATTATACCAGGTAGAATGACAAATGAGGGTCAAAAGAAAGCTTATAATACAAGGATGGTACTAAAGGTGAGATATTTAACTTAGGCGATCTGTGCGCCGGTCCCTCCGACCGCCAATATAACTCCTCCATCATTATACCAGGTAGAATGACAAATGAGGTGTCAAATGAAAGCTTATATTCCAAGGATGGTAATAAAGGTGAGATATTTGACCTAGGCTGTCTTTCCGACGGTCCGTACGACCGGGAATATAACTCCTCCGTCATTATACCATGTAGAATGAGAAATGAGGTGTCAAATGAAGGCTGATATTCCAAGGATGGTACTAAAGGTGAGATATTTGACCTACATGGTCTGTCCGTCGGTCCGTCCGACCGCGAGTATAACTCCTCAATCATTATACCAGGTAGAATGATAAATGAGGTGTCAAATGAAAGCTTATAATCCAAGGATGGTACTAAAGGTGAGATATTTGGCCTAGGCAATCTTTCTGTCGGTCCGTACGACCGCGAATATAACTTCTCCGTCATTATACCAGGTAGAATGACAAATGAGGTGTCAAATGAAAGCTTATATTCCAAGGATGGTACTAAAGGTGAGATATTTGACCCAGGCTGTCTTTCCGTCGGTCCGTACGACCGCGCATATAACCCCTCCGTCGTTATACCAGGTAGAATGACAAATGAGGTGTCAAATGAAAGCTGATAATCCAATGATAGTACTACAGGTGAGCGATTTGACCTAGGCTGTCTTTCCGCCGGTCCGTACGACCGCGACTATAACTTCTGCGTCTTTATACCAAGTAGAATGACAAATGAGGTGTCAAATGAAAGCTGATAATCCAATGATGGTACTACAGGTGAGCGATTTGACCTAAGCTGTCTTTCCGCCGGTCCGTACGACCGCGACTATAGCTTCTGCGTCTTTATACCAAGTAGAATGATAAATAAGGTGTCAAATGAAAGCTTATAATCCAAGGATGGTACTAAAAGTGAGATATTTGGCCTAGACAATCTTTCTGTCGGTCCGTACGACCGCGAATATAACTTCTCCGTCATTATACCAGGTAGAATGACAAATAAGGTGTCAAATGTAAGCTGGTAATACAAGGATGGTACTAAAGGTGAGATATTTGACCTAGGCGGTCTGTCGGTGGGTCCGTCCGACCGCGAATGTAACTCCTCTATCATTATACCAGCTATAATAATAAATGAGGTGTCAAATGAAAGCTTATAATCCAAGGATGGTACTAAAGGTGAGATATTTGAGCTGGGTACTCTTTCTGTCGGTCCGTACGACCGCCAATATAACTTCTCCGCCATTATACCGGGTAGAATGACAAATGAGGTGTCAAATAAAAGCTTGTGGGTGAAAACCTAGGACTTACGAAGTCCAATTTAAAAATAGGGCATATCAGAGATATGCCTTAGACATCATAGAAGACAATGACACAGAAAAATCAAACAAGCAATATGTCAAAAGGGCCTTAGTTATGTATCTTCGGTCCTGTTGGTCCAATCGTGATGTATAGCACCTCAAATGATAGGATTTGACAAACAGAATACAATGAGAGAAAAATCAAATACAACCTCATGTCAAAAGGGCCTTAGTCGCGTATCTTCGGTCCTATAAGACCAATCGTGACGTACGGCATCTCAAATAATAGGACTTGACAAATAAAATACAATGACACAGGAAAATCAAATACAGCAAGTCAAAAGGGCCCTAGTTATGTATATCTAGTCCTATTGGTCCAATTGTGACGTACAGCAGCTCAAATGGTAGGGTTTAATGAACAGAATACAATGACACAGAAAAATCAAATACAGCAATATGTCAAAAGGGCCTTATTTACGTATCTTCGCTCCTATTGGTCCAATCGTCGCGTACAGCACCTAAAATAACTGGATTTGACTAATATAATACAATGACGTATGAAAATCAATTACAGCATCATGTCAAAAGGGCCTTAGTCTTGTATCTACGGTTCTATTGGTTCAATCGTGACGTACAGCGTCTGAAATGATGGGATTTAACTGGCAGAATAAGATGGTGTAGACAAATGAAAATGACGGCATGTAATAACACTTTAAAATTGTAGAAATAAAATGGATTAACACACATGGTATGACATATTAGGTGAGAGTATTTAACAAATAGAATACGATTACATACGTCCAGGTTTTGACAAGCGACTTCTCTACATATGATAAACGCGAAAGGGCCCCAACGTTCACTGCTCGACATAGGCCTCCCGTTCACTGCATATACCCACTGCTTTCTGACGCTGTGACTTGAGAGGATAGGATTTAACGAATAGAACGACAAAGAAGACTAAACAAGGCAGCTCACGGGAAAAACACAACTGTCCGTTTTATACTCTACAGGGAAGCATCAAATATTCAACGTAAGAATATATTAGAGTATAACGGTATGATAAATCTTTTTCTTCTTTTTTCATTTAGTGCATTCCGTACGTTTTTTAAACATAATCAGGAGAAGTTGTTGAATTTCTGAAGTCTATAAAAGAATTTCTTAACAAACCTTTTTTTAATTGTGTTATGGATTATTTTTAAGAATGTGTTTAAAAGGCAGTTCGCAGGCTTATTGTTCAATGGTCTTATCACTTTCAAGCGCCTGTCTTTTTTGTAGGACTATTAATTGTTACTTGTGATTTCAACCATTTTAGCGGGGCAATGCCTTTTCTATAACTGAAATGAATATTGTTATCCATTTAATTTTTTTCCTCAATTAATTGAATGCCTCCTACTGGTGTTTGGTCTAAGCTTACCGCTTTTCCCCATTTAAGCTAAACTGCTCGTCAAAAGTTAGGGATATAGAAAATTATGCTCATTTTCATAGCTAATTTTTTCGAGAACAGATTAACGGATTCCACTATTTTTTTTTAATATTTTAGATTTTTCTTTAGTATTTACACAGTTGTGCAAAGGTTTACACAAACTTCTTTTTTGTACTTATACCGAGTGGTAGGTATAAGTACAGAAAAGAAGTTTGAGTAAACCTCTTGATAGGTATTAGTTACGTATCTTCACTCCCATTGGTCCCAACGTGTCGTACGGCGGCTCAAATCATTGGAATCAGCCAACAGAATACAATGACTAGGGAGCGGATTTATATGCGATCAATTTTGATGAACTATTCGCATATATATGCGGTAAAAAATTACGAAATATGCGCAAGATATGCACAAAAATTCAAAAAATGCGCATTTCGGGAAACCACAAATTTTCTGTCTTATTTAGTAATCTTATTTATTATTTTTCAAATAAAATCATTTTTTATATATGCAATTTATTCACAGTTTTTACAAAAACTGCTACCAATAGTTACCTATTTAAAATAAAACAACAATATCACTATAAATATATCTTCGATTATAATTCACTACAATGTGTTTTTCCAAATTCTTTACGAGGAAACATATTCTTTGATCAGACAAAATATTTTTATAACTTGAAAAACTCCTTTCAACATCGATAATTGGTGCGTATTTAAAATAACTTGTTAATTTCCGTTAGAAAATCGTAAAACTTTGGCTAAAGGTGTAAATTCTCTTAACAATAGAGGATTTAAAAAATCACCAGAATTATAGGTAGGTACCTACCCTAATAGCACAAGGACGTCCAATGGACTTCCTTCACGGACTTTAGGGACGTCCATTGGACGTCCGTTTTCGTCCGAGGAACGTCCTTTATACGTCCTATTTTGGTCCAAATGTCGCGCTACCGAACGTCCATTGGACGTCCATCTAATGTCCGAGGGGACATATATTGGATCTTAATCGGACGTAAATTGGACCTTAATCGGACGTCCTAGGGGACGTAAATTGGACCCTAATCGGACGTAAATTGGACCTTAATCGGACGTAAATTGAACCTTAATCGGACGTAAATTGGACCTTAATCGGACGTAAATTGAACCTTAATCGGACGTAAATTGGACTTTAATCGGACGTAAATTGGACCTTAATCGGACGTAAATGGGACCTTAATTGGACGTAAATTGGACCTTAATCGGAGTAAATTGGATCTTAATCGGACGTCTTAGGGGACGTGAATTGGACCTTAACAGGACGTCCAATTTTGGTCCAAATTCCACGTTGCCAAACGCCCAATGGAGGTCCACCTAACGTCCGAAGGGACGTTCGGTGGACGTCAATTGGGCCTTCATAGGACGTCCCAGTTTGGTCCAATGTATTGCTGCCGATCATCCATCTAACGTCCTGGGAGGACGTTCGGTGGACGTCTAGAGACGATATTTATACCTGTGGAGAATGTATTGTGGGAAATAAAAAATATATTTTTTAAGGAAATTATATTACATCTTATATTAATTTACAATTATTGGATATTAGATTATTTACATTAAATTATAATTACATTTCTCCAAGAAATTAACGCACCACCTTAAAAATGGGCCATTTTTGATGTCTCGAATTTCCTAAAGCCATTTTCCCATCTAAGTGATTTTTTTAATAATATTATAGCCTAGGCTATATGGGCTACCTCCATAAGCTTGTCATGCACGGGGAGCTATACTGTAATAATATTATATCACATCGCTGAGGGAACTCTACATTACATATACTTTTCGAATCAAAACTTTTATTCTCTTAATATTATTACTTAAAAAATATATACTACATTCGTCTCGCTAAACTCGAAAAATAACTTATAAACCATAAAAATCTCCAAATATATAAATGACATAAATGAGAATTGGCACAATTATTATTATGGTTTTAAGTTGATTTTTCGGATTTAACTACAATATTATGCAAAAAATTATGTTATATCGCAGATTTAAAATGGGTTTATCTCGAAAACAGTTATATTAAGTTTAGCGAGATGATTGTAGTACACTTTTTTTAAGTAAAAATATTAAGTGAACAAAAGTAGACTGGTACGCAGTCTGATTTTTGCATAAGAGTTTAATGAAATGGTAACAAATCAATTGGAAGTTCTGTCCGACAAAATACATGGAACGTTTTCGGTAGTCTGATGTTCCAAGTTTTTAACCTGTTCCACAATTAAAACTTCCCCGGTTCCAGTATTCCCGTACATCAAAGTTTGTCCGACTAGACACCGTGAAGCTATTAACAAATTTTCAGCTTGCTGTTAATCAACTTTTTTTATTACGCGGGATCCAGGTCTATAAATGAATACAATAAATAAGTAGGTAGGTACATATTATACACTTATTTATACGAGTACAATTAATAGTAGAGCTGGTTTTTGGGATGTTACAAGCAGCATTTGCATTTCCACAGAGATACTTATGACAGAAATAATAAAATACCGAGACGGACTATTGTTATAATAATTTACAATAGGACCCGACGGCCGACGCTATAGGGACAGGTAAAATTTATGACTGAACAATGCACCGAGCATCGATACAAGCAATATGTACCGGTCGAAGGTTATTTTTTATTGTGCCAAATGGACGTATATAGTACCTACCTTTAAAAATCGAATACACAAATTAAAAGATATTTAACAACCATAAAGATTTGTCAAACTCTATCACCGACTTCATGAAAACAAGTATTACTACATTCTTTGATGGTTTTTGCTGTAAATTTTAAAGGATTGACATGAAATTTGGCATACGCATAGCTAACATGCCAAAGAAAAAAAGTGATATTGTGCCAATGTGTGCTATTGCCCTGGGGTGAGTTTCACTCTTTCTCTGGGGTGAAAAACGTTCAAAATAAGTCCGGACTTCGATAAACTGATTAATATTAAGCAACCTTTATTCCATACTTACAAAGTATGTGTACTTACAAATTAGTATGTGAATTTGGGGGGTGAGTTTCACCCCGAGGAGGGGTGATATACAAAATATAGATAGATACACAAAAGATATACAAAAATGTTTCAAAACATCGAAAAAATGTGGTAAAATGCAAATATACATATCATATTATGATAAAATTGCGATTTTGGCGATTTGCCTTTTTGGATAGAATGATGGTGATGTTGATTAGGATAAAACTGCGAAGAATTTTTTTATCGAAATATAGTAAAAAATATGAAAAATATACCAAAAAGCTTGAAAAAATATGTAAGTATGTAAGGAAAAACATAAATAATTAAATAAACTTTTGACAACACAACACAAAAGTTTGAAACACTCACTATTTGGATTGGTTGTCCTGGCTTGTGATTTTCTTCTTTGCAGATGACGCTCACGGATCGATGTCAATGTCCAACGGACGTCCGAGCACGGACGTCCAATGGACGTCCAAAGGACGTTCATATTTATTCAACACGTAAGTACGTCCAACGTCGGACGTCCGAAGGACGTTCATTTATAGTCCATCCGCATTAGAACTAAAACTGGACCTATTTTGGGCACACGTACGCTCAACTTCAAAAAGATGCTCTCAATATTCATCTGTAGTAAGGATACATTGATAAAAATTATATTTTTGCTTATTAGAATTAACCACCAAACTTCTATCATCTTGGTAACGGGAATAATAAAACATTATAAAGTCCACTTTACATCAACAATAATTGAACAAGAAATTGACGACAAGTTATTCAAGGTCAAATTTGGCTTATACAAAACACAATTCTACTTCCAATTTTGCCGTGAATAAACAGAAAATAAAGAAATTTGACAAAATAAAACATATCCAATTGTTCTATTTCATCAAATTCCTTCATTTTCTTTTACAAATCATACATTTTGTACTCGTCAAATTTGGCCTTGAATAACTTAGTCAATTTCTTGTTCAATTTATTGTTGATGTAGAGTGGACATAACGAATAATTTACCGATCAGATTTTCACACTTTACATAAAAACAAAAACATGTATTAGATATTAAACTACATATACAGTTTTGAATTAAATATGATTTATAATCTTTTCCATTTAAACTATTTTATTAACATAATTAAGTTAATATTTTATTAAATAATTTTGCTGTTTAATCCCCTTATTGGTAGAATATGTCCAATATGGACGATTGGAAAAGGTCCGTATTTCGTCCGAGTACGGACGTCCAAAGGACGTTCATATTTATTCCACCCGAAGGACGTCCAACACCGGACGTCCGAAGGACGTACATATTTAGTCCACCCGAAGGACGTCCAACGCCGGACGTCCAAAGGACGTACATATTTAGTCCACCTGAAGGACGTCCAACGCCGGACGTCCAACGCCGGACGTCCAACGCCGGACGTCCAAAGGACGTACATATTTAGTACACCCGAAGTACGTCCAGCGTCGGACGTCCAAAGGACGTCCGTTTATGGTCCATGGACGTTAGGACCAAAAATTGACCTATTTTGGACGTCCAAAGGACGTCGTGTGCTATTAGGGTATTAAATATAACAAAAGTATATAAAATTCGGATTTCCGGGTAAAACATCCTTCGTCATTTTAACATCCTACAATCATTTCATAACGGCGGCGTATTATCCTATAAGTACTTTGTGTAGAGATCGTTTATTTTCTAAGAAAAAATGAAAGGCGGTTAATGAGCTGTCTCTCTTGGTTCTCGAATTAATACAGACCACAGCCTGTGCGTGGAAATATTTTGTCGAATTAAAAAATTTAAATTTTGTTTTGGACTAATGAAATAAAACATTTTAGTAGTTCCAAAATGACACAAAATCTAGGCATCGGATAAAAAAGTTTATTTGAAGAAAGTGTATTTTTTTGTTCTTCTTAATGGCGGTACAGGCTCGTTTTTTTAATATTGTATTTAATTACAGAATAATTTTCAAATATTACCTAATATATTTTTCAAATTGGGCTCTGTACCGCCATTCTTTATTATATTACGGATACGTGTGCCAAATATCTTGAAAAAATATTCAAAATTACAGCCGCAATCTTGGAACGCGTTTTGGCTACCTGTTGATCGCTACTGTATCACCTTAAACAATTTTTTAAACAAATTCACAAAAATAATTTTTTCATTACGAACGATTTTTTAGATAAGTTGGGTTATTCTGAGCAAAAAAGGTATCTTGAGATTTTTTCTAAAATTGATTTTTGTCGAGTTATATGGCCATTTTCGCATTTTTCAGGTTTTAAATCGCGTATAACTCGACAACAATCAATTTTAGAGAAAATTGACAAGAGACCTTTTTTGTTCAGAATGTCCAAAATTATCTAAAAAAAAATTGTTCAAAGTGAAAAAATTATTTTTGTGGATTTGTTTAAAAAATTGTTTAAACAATTTTTCGACCACGGCACCTTGTGAATATGTTATAAGGACCTCTTTTTGAGTAAGTTTGTGCAAAAAAATCGAATCGGAATAATTTCACTAACAGGGGCGACGATAAATCCGGGACTATAGCGCTAATTATTAATAATTAAAAATAACAGCTTTGTAATAAAATAATGACAAAAATCTCTTAAGGACCTTGAAGCAAGGGTTTGAAACTTGATCTGCTCACTTTTTAATTTCATAATAATAACTTTTAATCGAGTTATTAAGACTTAAAAATGGCCATTTTCGCATTTTTTAAATTTTTAATCGCATATAACTCGACAACAATCAATTTTAAACAAAAATGGCAAGACACCTTTTTTGCCCAGAATGACACAAGTTATCTAAAAAAAATTGTTCGAAATGAAAAAATTGTTTTTGTGAATTTGTTTCAAAAAAATTTTTTAAACAATTTTTCGACCAATGCACCGCCCGGCACCCTTTGGATATGTTATAAGGACCTCTTTTTGAGTAAGTTTGTGCAAAAAAATCGAATCGGAATAATTTCGCTAGCGGGGGCGACGATACTGCCCGGTCTACTTTTGATGCTGATGGTGATAGAATAGATACTTTTTATATAACAAAAATAAAACTTTTTTTAAACTCTTTAAAAAATTTGTGGCGGGTTTTCCCCGAAAAGTGCGTTATTTTTTGGACATTTTACGTTGAACTAGTCGATTTGGAATTTGACGAATAAGAACCAACTTTTGATTAGCTCCAACTCTGTTTTTATTGTGTGTCCAGACTTCATACATACATCATTTTTTTTACTGTTTTATAAGCTTTATATTTGCTAGGAATAGTTTTTCAATCAAATACTTACTTTTTGATTTATTTGCGAAAAACCATCTAAAAACAAAAGTTACAAGGAATTTAATTAGTTTATCCACTTACGGACTTATTTGGACCTATATTTTTTCACACTCGAGAAGGGGGTGGTACTCATCCCCAGAAAAAAAGCACACACTGGCACTCTGATGTTCATTTCGCGAAATATCGCAGGGTTCGTATTTAAAAATTTTAATTTACTCCTCACCCCTTTCCGTGGGGGTTCGCTTTTGGTATCATTCGATAGACTTTTGAAAAATATTGAACACGCATTTTTTAGTTTTTCGATCTGACGTTCATTTCGCGAAATATTCGCTTTTTTGTGAAACTTTGTGACTCGCCCATCATTTCTTCAGATTTGGGAACACTTAATAATCGGAGGGGGCCAAGTCAGGAGAGTAAGCCGCATGAGAAAGTAATTAGAACCCCAACTCGAATTTTTGCTACTGTCACAACGCTCTTGTGAGTCGATGTATTGTCTTAGGTCTTGAGAACACTTTTTTCTTCTGCTTATGGAGTCGTTTTTCATTCATCACATACCGGAACTCACCACATAAATTTTGAAGACCCTGACATCAAAACTGTATTAAATTATATGTGATCTAAGTAAGTTAATGAAAAGTCAGAATAGATAGAGTAGAACACTTATAAAAAAAATTGTAACAAGCAATTGGACATCGTAAGTTCTAATTTTTCACAAAAAGTGACCGGAAGTTGAACCGGCAGTCGATATTTGAACCCTTCGTGTAACTTTTTGTCAGCTGATATGACGGATGAATTTTGTTCACCTACAGATATGGACGAACAGACAGGCATGAAACCGGAAGTATGTATTTGTTCTGGTCTTTCTTAGTCGTGTTGACCAATAGTTTGTACTATTTCGACGAATTTAAAACAGTACTTTCGGTTGCAACTCTGGAACAGGCAGTCCGAGGTCAAACTTCTCACATGTAATATCATATTTTGGTTATAGGCTTTCATTTGACACCTTATTTGTCATTCTTTCTGTCCTACTAATAGACGAGTTGTGTTAATTGACGGACAGACATGGATAATTCTAGGTTTTCACATTTAATGATAAAAACAATAATTATACAATTCAGTTAACCTGACTATATCATTGTGATAATGACTTCTTATCTAAAAGTGACAACGGCAATAATTGCCGTTGTAATAATTATTATTCCATTCACTCACGATAAAATATCGCAAAACCTCCAGATTTTAAAGAACCGCTTGGATTGACATAAAATTTGGCACACACGTAGCTAAAATGCCAAAGAAAAAAGTGAGATTATGCCGATATGTTCTCTTGTCCTGGATGTGACTTTCACCCCTTCTTGGAGGTGAAAAAACATACGTGCAAAATAAGTCCGGAAGTGGATAAACTGACTAATTCTAATTCTAAGCAAATTTTGTTCTATAAAAGTTTTAGGTCAATACTTTTCGAGGTATGTGCGAGTGAATATGTTTATTTTTCATAGAAAAACACGTTTTGGACGGATTTTCGCAAATAACTCAAAAAGTAAGTATGTACATATTTTATCGAAGAAAATATTCCTAGCAATAATATAGCTTATGAAAAAGAGGTGTCAGTATAAGGTCTGTAGACCCAGTAGAAGCAGGGTTGCAGCTAATGAAAAATAGGTTCTTATTCGTCAAATACCAAATCGAATATTTCAACGTAAAATAACCAAAAAAATAAAGCACTTTTCGGGAAACACTCATCATAACTCTTTTAAAGTGTTTAAAAAAAATTTTTTTTGGTGTTTTTAAAACAGTTTCTAGCGTGAAAAGTAAGCAAGTTACGCTGAAAATAAAATCGTTCCCTTTTTTTTGGCAAAAGAAAGTCATGAAAATTAATTGTTACCGCTTCACACGTTACTTTAGATAAATGTATTGTTTATACAGGGTGTCTCCGAAAATAGTGCGTTCCTTTAAGGTGTGGATATAATACACAATTTAGAACAAAAAGGTGTTGTAACATTTTTTCCTAAAGTTAACCGTTTCAACAAAAATTACGTTGTTCTCCATAAGAGTAAATTTTTATTTTCATAAATTTATATGACCTGGCAACATGGCGTAGAAGAACCTGTGACTGTGAAATTTAATCTAATGGTACCCCTTGTTTATTTACTAATTGAGTATCAATTTGCATATCAAAATGTATTTTCGTTTTTTGGTCAAACGGCTGAATTTAGAATAAAATGTTATAAGACTTTTTTGCTCTACATTGTGCTTTCTATCTATACCTTTAAGGAACGCACTATTTTCGGGGAAACCCTGTATATGATCTGTAAGTTGCATTGGTTCAAAATGCTTATTTTTGAAAGGGGTTTTGTTGAAAGGCCTCGAACGAATCACTAGTCACGAGTATGTATATGCAAATTTTGAACAGCCATATCTTAACCAATTTTTGTCTTCCAGAAAATCAAAAGATTCCAAATATTTAAAAAAGCAACACCTACATTTTTTACTCTTTAAGATATTTGGTATCACTAATAATTTTTAGGTTATTTTGACAAGTCTTTTTTTCAAAATTAAAGATTTAAAAAAATTTACTTTAAAACCAAATTTTTCCACAAATAAGCACTTTGAACTGATGAAACTTACAAACACAAACAATACATAAAGTTACTTGTGAAGTGGTAACGATTAATTCCATTTGGGCTGTTAATTAGAGGGAGTTTTTAGAATATTTTTAACCAAAAAAAAAGGAACAACTGTATTTTGAGCGTAACCTGCTTACTCTTGCTGCTGGAAACTTAAAAAAAAAATAAAAATAAACGTTTTCTTAAACACTTTAAGAAAGTTGTAATAAGTTTTCCCAGAAAAGTGTTTCATTTTTTTTATTTCACGTTAAAATATTCGATTTGGAATTTGAGATATAAGAGCTTATTTTTCACTATAGTCTGTTTTTAAACAAGAGGAGTCATTCAAATTTCCCGCGCCGTACACCTTGTTTGTAATTGGTACAACCTCAGGCAATTTTACTCATATCAAATTTTGACACTATTGGCATTTCATAGGTTAGTTTATTTATTTTATCAGCAATTTTTGTATTTTCTGCGTTCTTCCTTTTATTTTTAGATTTTTAGTCAAGATTACCGTCAAAGGCCGATATGATCAACCAAAAAAGAAGATTTATCTGATGATATTTCTAGTGACTTTCTTGGGTGTGAATCTGCCATTTAGTTTACCTACTCCTCTTGGTTTTAAAACAAAGCTTAGCAATAACTCTGCTTCTACTGGGTCTACAGACCTGACACATATACCATTTTTTCACTTTTTTATAAGCTATATTTACTATTTGCTAATTTTTTTTCAATAAAGTACCTACTTTTTGAGTTATTTGCGAAAAACCGTATAAAAACGTTTTTTTTTTGTTGAAAAATGAACATATTCACTCGCAAATATCTCTAAAAGTATTGACTTAGTGAAAAACGCTATAAAATAGAAATTGCTTAGAATTAGTCAGTTTATCCAATTCCGGACTTATTTGAACGTATTTGTTTTCATACCCTATAACCGACGAAACTCACCTCCAGATCAAAAGCACATATCGGCACAATATCACTTTTTTTCTTTAACATATTAGCTATAGGTACGTATCCCAAATTTTATGTCAAACCAAGCGTTTCTTCAAAATTCTGACCAAAAACCCTAAGTAAATTAAACGAAAATATAAAATGAATTTTTCAAACAAATATTTTAAGTCGGTATGAGAAATTTTAATTTAACAGATGAAATCAAATAAACACAATTCAACTCGTAAAATATTTAGACCCTTGCTTGGTAATCCAGCTGAACAGGTAAAGAACCTACCTTTTATGTAGTTTATAATCTGAGAGGATGGAATATTTTACCAAAATATTCCATCCTCTAAGTTTACAATAGACCTTTTCTACCTGTCCTCAAAAGATCGGTATTTTTAACTCGTGGCAACGTCGAAAAGCGGCAAAATGATGGGAAATACACATTTTTATGTGGTGGAAGTCAAAATGGTTATGAAGTGTAAAAATTTTTGTATATAATTTAAATTTTTAAAATTAAAATTTTAGAAAACTGAGAACGATACAGGGCGTTAAAAAATGCGCTCAACAAACATACACGAATTAAAATTCGAAAATGATAGTATTTCTTGGTGATGCCAAATGACTGCAACATGAAAAGATGACATAATGATAGCGGGATGTATATATATATATATATATATATATATATATATATATATATATATATATATATATACATCCCGCTATTAAATTGGCATCTTTTCACGTTGCAGTCATTTGGCATCACCTAGAAATGCTATCATTTTCTAGGTATAATCCGTGAATGTTCGCTTAGTACACTTCTTTAAGCTTGGCACCGTTGTCGGATTTTCAGTAATCCGATTTATTTATATATTTTATTCCTTACACTATAACGACAATTTGACCCCCGTAGGTCAAAAACATTGCTTAAACATCACTTTGGCAACAACAGGATGTTGCCAAGATATACATTTTTACGGAAAAGACAGTACCTAGTTAGATACATAATATCGATCGCTTCACGTTACAAGTCTTCCACTCGCACTCAGGTAAAAACCAGTTGTAGGCTCTTTTGTCTGAACGGGTCCCTGAATGAGTTTAATAATTCACTTTTATTGTGTATTTTGTTTCGTTTAGTTGAAATATCAGATTTTGTTTGTAACGAATTTCATAATAGATATTTAAATTATTTTTTTGTTAACAAAAACAAATTTTAAAGTTTGACATTTGAAAAATTAATTTTATATTGCCATTTTCATGACATGGTCAATGGTTAATTGCATTTATAATAATTTAATGGGTCATTGCGAAACAATATACAGTGCGTCCATAAAGTAACGCATAAATTCATTATTTCACAAACCGGACACTTTCAGGAAAAATACCGAAACAGGTCGATTTTTATTTTTAAATTACAATTTATTGGCATACATATCATACTAGTGACGTCATCCATCTGGGCGTGATGACGTAATCGTTGATTTTTTTAAATAAGAATAAAGGGCATGTAATAGCTCATTTGAAAGGGTATGTAATTCTCTATTCAATAATATAATTGTTAATATAATTATTTATACAGGGTGTCCAAAAAATGTTATTTAAATTAAATTAATTGGTATAAAAAGATGAATGTATGTAATTTGTTTAATTCTAAATATATTTTATTGGTGCCAGCAAACATAAAAATGTTTTATTTAAAACCTAAATATTGATTTTCGCTTAAGCGTAATCTTAAACTTCCAAGAGGCAGGTGGATGGCAGCTCTAACATTTAATTTTCTGACAAAAGTAAAACGAATTTTGAATTAAATAAGTTACATACATTTTTCTTTTTGTCTCAATTAATTTAATTAAAGAATTCTTTTTGGACACCCTGTATATATAATTATGTTATTGTTTGTATTAGTAAATAGAGAATTAAATACCCTTTCAAATGAGCTATCACATGACCCCTATTCTCATTTAAAAAATTCATCGATTACGTTATCAAGCCCAGATGGATGACATCACTAGTATGATATGTAATATGCCAAAAAATTGTAATTTAAAAATAAAAATCGACCTGTTTCGAAAATTTTCCTTAAAGTCGCCGGTTTACGAAATAATGAAATTATGCGTTACTTTATGGAAGCACTGTATGTTACAATGTGTAAATTTTTCAGGAAACGTAAAAATCTTTCCATTAGTAGTTAGAGATTCTGATAGTAATACTATATTTTATATAAGTATTATGGGTTATAAATGCATCTATTAGGTCTGGATCCCGCGTATGAAAAAAAAGTTGATTAATAGCAAGCTGAAAATTTGTTAATAGCTTAAGGGTGTTTAGTCGGATAAACTTTTATATATGGGAACACTGGAACAGGGGCAGTTTTAATTGTGAAACAGGTTGAAAATTTGGAACGGTCACACCACGAAAACGGCACATTTATTTTGTCCGACATAACAGACTTAAACTCTCCGAATAGAGATTAAACTCTCATGCAAAAATTAGACTGCTATTTATCACCTGTCATAATTCCTGTCATTTGACATATTCTACATGCTCTACTCATTAAAAGGCCCATTTGGT
This sequence comes from Diabrotica virgifera virgifera, assembly GCF_917563875.1. Lineage (NCBI taxonomy): Eukaryota > Metazoa > Arthropoda > Insecta > Coleoptera > Chrysomelidae > Diabrotica > Diabrotica virgifera. Next base: position 168,482,427 of record NC_065443.1, on the reverse strand, counting down.
GATAAATAGCAGTCTAATTTTTGCATGAGAGTTTAATCTCTGTTCGAAGAGTTTAAGTCTGTTCTGTCGGACAAAATACATGTGCCGTTTTCGTGGTGTGACCGTTTCAAATTTTTAACCTGTTCCAAAATTAAAACTGCCCCTGTTCCAGTGTTCCCATATATCAAAGTTTATCCGACTAGACACCCTTAAGCTATTAACAAATTTTCAGCTTGCTATTAATCAACTTTTTTTTCATACGCGGGATCCAGACCTATATCTGAAAGACCAAAAAAGTTTAAATGTTGCTTATTTTTTTGATATTATGTTTTAAAGTTTGTGGACTTATGTTGTTTTCGAAATGAAACCATAATTGGTAAAGTTTTTTCTTTATTCTCAACAAGAAACAGTCATAATACGGACAACGCACACATCTTATGGAAAATATAATGTCACTCAAATTCAATAAAATTTATACGAATAGATCCGTTTTAATTTACCGATCAAATCTTATCATTGCGCCAACTCTTAATTATGATTAATTACGGCGCAAATTGCAATTAAAGTTTATCGAAATCACATTTTTGGAGTCCATAAAGTGTTAAAAGTGTTAAAGTTACAATCATTATTGCTCCGAGTGCTATTCATAAGAGCTTAAATCCCGCTGGGCCTAAGCGGATTAGTGAAACTAATCCGCTGATTTATGGAGTACCGAAAATCTGGGTAGTTTAAAATATTTTTTCTCTCTCTAACTTATGTACCTACCCATTTGATTTCAGATTTATTTGTATCAATTTCTGCTCTTATTTTTGAAAATAGAGAGTTGGCGCAATGATAAGATTTGATCGGTAAATTAAAACGGATCTATTCGTATAAATTTTATTGAATTTGAGTGACATTATATTTTCCATAAGATGTGTGCGTTGTTTTCGAAATGAAACCATAATTGGTGAAGTTTTTTCTTTATTCTCAACAAGAAACAGTCATAATACGTAGAAATTTATACTAAATTTAAAATCCAGATTCAGTAGAAATAAACAAACCAAGACACGTTAAATGCTACTAGGAGCACTCCCGAATCATAATTATTTACAATGTATTGTTATATTTCTATTTGATATGAAAATTAAATTTTGATGGTTGTAAACAGGATTCAATTTAATATAAAATATTTTCAATTTTCTCAACCACGGGCATATAAATTTAGAACACCCTGTATACAACAAATTGTTATATTTAATTTTAAGAAGTGATTAGACGGAACTCGGGACAGTGCGCTTAAAATAAACAAAGTGAATGACGCGTACCATTATCGTTCTTCTCGGAAGGTCGATCATTAGCCTATGCTAAATAAAACTCAGTGAAATAGATGATAGTTCATTATCGTTTTTCGCGGAAGGTTTCGATCATTAGCCTATGCTAAATAAGACTCATTTGAAAGAGAGAATAGGTCATTAAAATTTGTAAATAGTAGAAAGTGATTTTAGAATGGGAATTAAATATTTTCTTTTGAAATCCATTAAGCATATTTAGAAAGATTAAAAATTGGTTTTTGAGGAATACTGAGAATGAGAGTTGGTGGTGGAAGGTTGATTTGTGAATCTGGAAGGGATATTGAGAAAGTAGGTGAATGAATGACAAAGTGGGATCAGAATGTTTTGAGCTGTCGAGAAGTGAAGTCGAGTAGTAGACGGTAGTGTTCGAGGAGTGAGAAAGCCGGTAGTTCCGTGAGTGTGGAGTATCTATCGTGGAACGAGAAGTAGGCCAGGTCGAGAGTAAAAGAACCTCCTTGAGCCCAGAGTGTCCCGGTAGCTGATAGCAGTTTCGAAAAAGGTAGAACACAGCATCACGACAAAAGCAGGAACGAGAGCTATTCGAGCTAGTTTTTCAAAGGAGAACATCACTGGAAGCCAGGACGAGGTTTGATCGCAGCCAAGGATAGCAGGAAAGGGTTTTGTGTGAGGACATTTTCAGTTCACCAGGAAAAGGTCAGTCTCATTTGTTTGGACATGAATGTATGGGTTTTTCGTATTAAATTCCACATAAAAAATTGAATAACATAATCAATAATATCAGAAAAGCTTCATCAAACTTAAATAGAGTTGTCCCTAATAACTCCTAATAGTTAAATGTTAATAAAAACTTTCAATAGAAAACCAAAAGGAAATAAAATTCCCAGTTGTAAATGTTATGTTTAAGAATAATAAGAAATAGCAAATATTAAGCATTGATTGCCTTTTGAATAAAATAAAAAATATTTTGATTATAATTGTAACCCATATTTGTATTTTTTTTTACTCTTTTCTTTTCTATCCCGATTAGGAACCATTAAGAAATATTCAGAAGCCACGAAAGTAAGTAATTAATTTATAATTCGCCCTGAGATTGAAAACATATTGATATGTGATCTGGTTAATTAATTAGATTAGTATTAATACATTGATTAAATTAAGTGACATATAAGAATATTATCTCATATCAATAATCAAGATCACATCAGTATATACATTGTAAATTCCAAGTCATGATTTCCAAAGTTTACACATTGTAAATTATGATTCGGGAGTGCTCCTAGTATCATTTAACGTGTCTTGGTTTGTTTATTTCTACTGCATCTTTACTGTTTCTGTTAACTAATCTAAACGTAGAGATATTTTTTGAGATTCTTTAACTCTTTCAATGCTGGGGTTTGTCACATCCCACCTGTCTGTTAGTGGCAAAAAAGTTCACCTGTCGGATGCCGGGTTAAAACATGACAAATTAGATGTGGAATGAAAGCTTATAACCCAAAGATGGTACTAAAGGTGAGAAATTTGGCCTCCGACTTCAGGATAAAGAGTTGCAACCCGAAGTATTGTTCTAAATTCGCAGAAATAGTACAAACTATGTATTACTCGACGCGCCTTAGAAAGACGAGAACAAATATTTATGCCTGTCCGGTTTTATGCCTGTCTGTCCGTCCGTCTGTCAGATATAATCACAGAGGTTGAATGAAAGATTATAACCCATAGATGGTACTAGCGATTAGAAATTTGACGCGCATTAGAAAAATGAGAACAAAGAAATACTTTTTTTAGTTTTACACCACTTCCGGTTAAAATGGTGTACCCGGAAGTGACACACATAGTCACAGAAAAATATACTTGATCAATTTACGTGTATTAAGAGGTCGAAACCGAATTTTTTTAATTCTGGTTTTGATGTCATATGCGGTTAAAAAATTGTCTGGAAGTGGAAGAAACCAGTTTAATAGTTGTCCCCTTCGAGTAGCGAAAAATTAACAATACTTTGTAAAAACATTCAACATTGGTTGATATTCCGCTGTTTTCATATTATTTATTGACCTAAGTTTTTGTAAAATGCACTAGTCTTTTTTAAAGATATCATTGGACAATTTACTCACTGTTTTTGGATTTTACAAAATCGCTTGGATTGGCATGAAATTTGACATAAGCATAGCTAACATGTCAAAGAAAAAAGTGATATTGTGCCAGTGTGTGCTTTTTTCTGGGGATGAGTACCACCCCCTTCTCGAGTGTGAAAAAATATAGGTAAAAATATGTCCGTAAGTGGATAAACTAATTAAATTCCTTGTATTTTTTGTTTTTAGATGGTTTTTCGTAAATAAATCAAAAAGTAAGTATTTGATCGAAAAAACTATTCTTAGCAAATATAAAGCTTATAAAACAGTAAAAAAAATTATGTATGTATGAAGTCTGGACACACAATAAAAACAGAGTTGGAGCTGAACAACAGTTGGTTCTTATTCGTCGAATTCCAAATCGACTAGTTCAACGTAAAATATCCAAAAAATAACGCACTTTTCGGGGAAAACTCGCCACAAATTTTTTAAAGTGTTTAAAAAAGTTTTATTTTTGTTATTTAAAAAGTATCTATTCTATCACCATCAGCATCAAAAGTAAGTTACGCTTTAAATAAAATATGTCCCTTTTTTTGCTAAAAGAAATCGTGAAAATCACCACCTAATTAGCATTCCATATGAAATTAATAGTTACCGCCCTAGTTAATTTACTTATATTATACTGTTTATATGATCTATAAGATTTATTGGCAAGAAATGCTTATTAAAAAAAATTGGTTTTAAAATAAAAAAAATTTTAATTTTGAAAAAAAATGCCTTGGTTTAAAATAACTTAAACATTAGTGATACTAAATATCTCAAAGAGTAAAAAATGTACATATCACATAAACAATACATAAGTAAATTAGGCGGTGATTTTTACATTTTTTTAACAAAAAAGAGACTTCATTTTGATGCTAACTAACTTTTGATGCTAGAAACGTTTATAAAAATACAAATAAAACTTTTTAGACATTTTATAACAGTTGTAAGTCATGAGTTTTTCCCGAAAAGTGCTTCGTTTTATGGTTATTTCATGTTAAAATATTCGATTTGTATTTTGACGAAGTAGAACCTGCTTTTCATTAAGGTGATACAGTAGCGATCAACAGGTAGCCAAAACGCGTTCCAAGATTGCGGCTGTAATTTTGAATATTTTTTCGAGATATTTGGCACACGTATTCGTAATATAATAAAGAATGGCGGTACAGAGCCGAATTTGAAAAATATATTAATATGTGGAAATTACTCTGTAATTAAATATAATATTAAAAAAACGAGCCTGTACCGCCATTAAGAAGAACAAAAAAATACACTTTCTTCAAATAAACTTTTTATCCGATGCCTAGATTTTGTGTCATTTTGGAACTACTAATGAAATACAAAATTTTAGTAGTTCCAAAATGACACAAAATCTAGGCATCGGATAAAAAAGTTCATTTGAAGAAAGTGTATTTTTTTGTTCTTCTTAATGGCGGTACAGGCTCGTTTTTTAAATATTGTATTTAATTACAGAGTAATTTCCACATATTCATATATTTTTCAAATTGGGCTCTGTACCGCCATTCTTTATTATATTACGAATACGTGTGCCAAATATCTCGAAAAAATATTCAAAATTACAGCCGCAATCTTGGAACGCGTTTTCGCTACCTGTTGATCGCTACTGTTTCCTCTTAACTACAACTCTACTTTTACAGGGTCTACAGACTTCATACATACACCATTGTTTTCACTTTTTTATACGCTATATTTTTGCTAAGAATATTTTTCGTTAAAATACTTTTTGAGTTTTTTTCTAAAACCGTCTAAAAACGTGACTTTTTTGTTGAAAAACGAACATAATATATTCACTTGCAAATAACTCAAACAGTATGTTAAGAAAAAATCTATAGAACAAAAACTAGCTTAGAATTACTCAGTTTATCCACTTTAGGACTTATTTTGAATGTATGTCTTTTCACATTATAAAAGTGGTTGTACTAACTCCCAAGGCAAAAGCACACGTCGGCACAATATCACTTTTTCTTTGACCTGTCAGCTATGTGCATACCCAATTTCATGTCAATCCAAGCGGTTGTTTAAAATTCGGAGGTTTTGCAATATTTACCGTGAGTGGATGGACTACAGATATATGTATATTAGATAAAAATTATAGTCTCAGCGAATCTTTGAAATATCTCCATTCCTTTGAAATGTTACATTTTTTAAGCCTTGAGGGAGTAGGCGCAAAATTATGACCAATGCTATTTAAATGCATTCAGTTTATTCGAATCCTGAGAAAACTAATAAGAATTTTGGAAAAATTTAAACGCAGAATGAAAGATTACATTATAACCGAGGGCGAAACTCTCTAAAAACTTTTATGTTTATATTGATAAGTGAAAGGGTGAAAAAAAAAGAAAATTTAGTGTGATTTTTTATTTCAAATATTTAATTCAAAAGAAATTTTTGTTTATTCTATTCTTTTTGACATGAGGCTGTATTTGATTTCTCTATGTCATTGTATGCTATTGGTTAGTTCCTATCATTTCAGCCGACGTACGTCACGATTGGATCAATAGGGCCGAACATACATAACTAAGGCCCTTTTGGCATGATGCTGTATTATTTTGAAGTCGATACAGCCTGAATATTTTTTTTTATTTTTTTACGTTCTATGTGATTAAAAAAATTAAGAATCACCGCAATTTTAGCCCACCACCCCCTTCCCCTTTCCCCACATCAAAAAATGTCAATTTTTCGATTTTATTTTTTTTTAAGTTGGTTTGCAATTAAATTATAAATTACAAAAAATTCACACGCACAGCTGAGGCTTTTACAAAACATATATTTTTATGGACCCGAAGGTCGAGTGTACATAACCTCAATGTTTTTTGTTTTTTTAATAGGTACGTATAACTTTTTTTGGCGATGGCTGCATGTCTAATTTTTTTGCGTTTTGTGAATTTTATCAAAATCTGTATTTCTGACTTTTTTCAGATTTATTCGTAAGGTGCGCCATCTTCAAAAATCCGGAAAACTGGTTTTTTCGGTAGTTTTTTGGGATTTTCTCCATTTTATATACTTCAAAATAGACTAACTCAAGGTTTTTTATAGGTTACGTATATATAATTTGAAATAACTGAGTTTTTAGGGATATTCAAAAATTGTGTAAAACACCTAAACCCCCCAAAAACTATGTTTTTTCAAATTCTTAAAAGTTTCTTAATTCTTTCGTACCCCATGAAGTTAAATTACAAAGCCATTAAAATATAACTAGAGGTGATTCATACCTACTTACCATCTCAATTGAATGCAATCATCGGCAAAGCCATCTTTTAGTGTCATTGTGTCATCCCCAAAAATCTACCTGGGTCTTAAAATGCAGGTATGCATACTTGTTCCGTTATAACTCTTATCTTTTAAAATTTTGTAGTAAAAGCATTTCTATAGCTATAGTGAGTTTATTGCCCTACCTCTTTATGTGGCTTAATGATTTGGATTGTAAACACAGATAAGAAAGGGTGTGATAGACCAGAGAAATTAGCAAATAAATGGCCTCTTTCGTGACATCCGTTGATACAGGTATCTAAGAACTGCTTATGGCATTAGGGTAAATTTAGTTACAACAGTATCCAATATAAAAATTATGCAAAAAATCAAACGTACTTTTTAACTTATAAACAATATATAAACAATTAAAGATCGCTATTTGATTGTAAATATTAAAGGTGGAGACCGGTATGCTGTATGGAAAGGTGATACAATTTTACTGAAGAGCATAGAAAATTCTTTAAAATGAGTGTTTGGAAAGTTCTTTTTGTTAATTTGTTGCTTAGTTATTGGGAAAATAGCTTCAAAAGTCGATTTTTTGAAAATAATTAATAACTTTTCTAAAAATACACTAAAAGCTTTATTTTCGCGTAAGTAAAGGAACAATATTAGAAGTATTCAGCCGTTAAAATTTCAAGAAGTTTTACCTAATAGTTATTGCAAAATTGAAATTGTTTATCCCAAAAAGCTTCTATCTACAGCGTTATTATGCATAAACTATTAGGTCAACATAAATTCTAAAGACATCAAACCAAAGAGAAAGGTTCAATTTATCAAATAAGATCAAGTCTTGAATAAAAAGTTTATAATAAATATTATAAATAATTATAAAATAATTTTGAAAAAGTAGTGTTATTTTAAGCTTATTCGCGAACTCAAGCGAGGGTGCTGCCGCTTATTTTGAACTAGAGGAATTGGGATGAAGATTTAAACAAAACATCCGTTAACCTATATAAACGTTAATAAAATCAGTTTTTTTAGTAAAATTGTGGCTTATTTCCCATCAAAACTAGTTAATTCCAAAAATGCCACAAGAAAATAGCTTCAGAACAACAACACGTAGGAAGTTAATTTTTTTTATTCGACATGTTGGTATTCTTATAGAAACTGAAACAAAAATTTAATGCCCTACAACCCTTAAAACCCGAGTTAGCCACTTTTTTCAAAAATTCACCGGGGCTTTGTTTATAAATATTAGAAAATTTGAAAAGCAACATTTAAACGAATGAAAGAGCATGTTTATACAAAAAAAAATTAAAACGATTCTTTTAAAAACGAGCCGTCCATGATGCGCCAAAAGTGAAGAGTTTAAAAGTAAAGCGATTCTTACCCTCTTGATTTTATTATCAAAAACTTAATTCACAACTACACATTTATAAAAGGCGCAATACCTCCGGTAAGATTTAGGTACAAAATTAACAAAACCCAAAAAAAAATATATAATACAATATTCCAGTTACCCGTCGTTTGTCACCATTAATCCCTTTATCCTAAAGATAAATAACAGTTTGTCGACGAAAATTCCATTCGATCAAATGTTCGTCGATGAATTGTCCATTCGATGAATTGTGCATTCGACCAACTGTTTGTCGACCAACTGTTGTCGACCAATTTTCCGTCGACGAAGTGTTCTCGACCAGCTTTCCGACACCGGATTTGGGTGTCATTGTATTCTGTTGGTTAATTCCTACCATTTTAGCCACCGTACGTCATGATTGGAAAAATAGCAGCGAATATACGTAACTGAGGCCCTTTCAATATTTTACTGTAATTGATTTTTCTGTGTCATTGTATTCTGTTGACTGATTCCTATCATTTGAGCCGCCGTACGACACGTTTGGACCAATGGGAGTGAAGATACGTAACTAATACCTAACAAGAGGTTTACTCAAACTTCTTTTTTGTACTTATACCACTCGGTAAAAGTACAAAAAAAAGTTTGGGTAAACTTTTGCACAACTGTGTAAATACTAACGAAAAATCTAAAATATTAAAAAAAATTAGTGGAATCCGTTAATCTGTTCTCGAAAAAATTAGCTATGAAAATGAGCATAATTTTCTATATCCCTAACTTTTGACGAGCAGTTTAGCTTAAATGGGGAAAAGCGGTAAGCTTAGACCAAACACCAGTAGGAGGCATTCAATTAATTGAGGAAAAAAATTAAATGGATAACAATATTTATTTCAGTTACACAAAAGGCATTGTCCCGCTAGAATGTTTGAAATCACAATTAATAGTCCTACAAAAAAGACAGGCGTTTAAAAGTGATAAGACCATTGAACAATAAGCCTGTGAGCTACCTTTTAAACACATTCTTAAAAATAATCCATAACACAATTAAAAAAAGGTTTGTTAAGAAATTCTTTTATAGACTTCAGAAATTCAACAACTTCTCCTGATTATGTTTAAAAAACGTACGGAATGCACTAAATGAAAAAAAAAAAAAGAAAAAATTTATCATACCGTTATACTATAATATATCCTTACGTTGAATATTTGATGCTTCCCTGTGGAGTATAAAACGGACAGTTGTGTTTTTCCCGTGATCTGCCTTGTTTAGTCTTCTTTGTCGTTTTATTCGTTAAATCCTATCCTCTTAAGTCACAGCGTCAGAAAGCAGTGGGTATATGCAGTGAACGGGAGGCCTATGTCGAACAGTGAACGTTGGGGCCCTTTCGCGTTTATCATATGTAGAGAAGTCGCTTGTCAAAAACTGGACGTATGTAATCGTATTCTATTTGTTAAATACTCTCACATAATATGTCATACCATGTGCGTTAATCCATTTTATTTCTACAATTTTAAAGTGTTATTACATGCCGTCATTTTCATTTGTCTACACCATCGTATTCTGCCAGTTAAATCCCATCGTTTCAGGCGCTGTACGTCACGATTGAACCAATAGGACCGAAGATACATAACTAAGGCCCTTTTGACCTGCTGCTTGTTTGATTTTTCTGTGTCATTGTCTTCTATGATGCCTAAGGCATATTTATGACATGTCTTATTTTTAAAGAAAACAAGTAATTGGACTTCGTAAGTCCTAGGTTTTCACCCAAAGTAATCGAAAGTAGAATTGGAAGTCGATATTTGAATTCTTCGTGTAACTTTGCGTGGATTGATATACAAATTTACTAATTTTGAGTCATTTTTACTAAACTGTTTACACAGAAATAACTCTAAAGATTCAAACCTTTCAATACGCTTCGATTTATGTGTTCGTATACTATTTCTGAGTCTATTGGGACCGTGCAAGTTCGGCAAAACGACACCTGGTTTCTACGCTCTGCAACTTTATTCGCACTTTTAATTATATTGGCCAATTATATTAGTCCTGGTTACTGGATAATTGTCAAGGCCATAATCCAAAAAAATAATAAGAAGAAAAAATAAGATTCAGGTTATGTTATTAAAACGTAAACAATTGTATGTAGTAAATAAAATTAGTTATTAAAATGCAGTACTGCAAGCAAAATACAATTAATTTAATTTGCCTTCATATAATAATTGCATATAATATCAATATTGCAGAGCAACATATAATTTTTCTTCTTCAATGACAGTAGGTATGAAATGTACGTCAATTTGACAATTTCAATGGACAATATGAATTATTTAAGAAAGTTGCAATATTTCTCCGCTATTCGCGCACGATCGTTTCTCGTATCCGTTCCAAGTACTTGCACACCGCGAATAATGGCATTTCCGGTTATAACTTTTTAAGCGGAAATTACGTAAAAACCAAAATTTTACATTTGTTCTCATCTTGCTAAGCCACGTTGAATAATATATCACTTATTCTCTTTCGGCAACTTTAAAATAGTAAATACTTACGGTTGCAACTCTAAAACCGGAACTCCGACGTCAAATTTCTCATCTTTAATAATACCATCCTTAAGTTAAAAGCTTTCATTCGACACCCGATTTGTCATTCTATCTGTATTAATAACGGAGGAGTTGTATTCGCGGATGGACAGACATACGGACAGACAGCCTAGGTAAAATTTTTCATCTTTAATACCATGCTTGAACTATAAGCTATCATTTGGCACCTCATTTGCCATTATACCTGGTATAATGACGGAGGATTTATACTCGCGGTCGGAGGGATCGACGGACAGACAGCCTAGGTCAAATTTTTCACCTTTAGTATCATCCTTGGATTATAAGCTTTCATTTGACACCTCATTTGTCATTCTACCTGGTATATTGACGGAGGAGCTATATTCGCGGTCGGACGGACCGATGGTCAGACAGCGTAAGTCAAATTTCTCACCTTTAGTACCATCCTTGGATTATAAGCTTTCATTTGACACCTCTTTTGTCATTCTACCTGGTATAGTAGAGGAGTTATATTCGCGGTCGGACGGACCGACGGACAGACAGCCCAAGTCAAATTTCTCACCTTTAATACCATCCTTGGATTATAAGCTTTCATTTGACATCTCATTTGTCATTCTACCTGGTATAATGACGGAGGAGCTATATTCGCGGTCGGACGGACAAACGGACAGACAGCCTAAGTCAAATTTCTCACTTTTAGTACCATCCTTGGATTATAAGCTTTCTTTTGACACCTCATTTTTCATTCTACCTGGTATAATGACGGAGGAGTTATATTCGCGGTCGGACGGACCGACGTCTCACCTTTAGTACCATACTTCGATTATAAGCTTTCATTTGACATCTCATTTGTCATTCTACCTGGTATAATGACGGAGGAGCTATATTCGGGGTCGGACTGACCGACGCGACGGACAGACAGCCTAAGTCAAATTTCTCACCTTTAGTACCATCTTTGGATTATAAGCTTTCATTTGACACCTCATTTGTCATTCTACCTGGTATATTGACGGAGGAGCTATATTCGCGGTCGGACGGACCGACGGTCAGACAGCGTAAGTCAAATTTCTCACCTTTAGTACCATCCTTGGATTATAAGCTTTCATTTGACACCTCTTTTGTCATTCTACCTGGTATAGTAGAGGAGTTATATTCGCGGTCGGACGGACCGACGGACAGACAGCCCAAGTTAAATTTCTCACCTTTAATACCATCCTTGGATTATAAGCTTTCATTTGACATCTCATTTGTCATTCTACCTGGTATAATGACGGAGGAGCTATATTCGCGGTCGGACGGACAGACGGACAGACAGCCTAAGTCAAATTTCTCACTTTTAGTACCATCCTTGGATTATAAGCTTTCTTTTGACACCTCATTTTTCATTCTACCTGGTATAATGACGGAGGAGTTATATTCGCGGTCGGACGGACCGACGTCTCACCTTTAGTACCATACTTCGATTATAAGCTTTCATTTGACATCTCATTTGTCATTCTACCTGGTATAATGACGGAGGAGCTATATTCGGGGTCGGACTGACCGACGCGACGGACAGACAGCCTAAGTCAAATTTCTCACCTTTAGTACCATCTTTGGTTATAAGCTTTCATTTGACACCTCATTTGTCATTCTACCTGGTATAATGACGGAGGAGTTATATTCGCGGTCGGACGGACCGACAGCCTAAGTCAAATGTCTCACCTTTAGTACCATCCTTGGATTATAAGCTTCTATTTGACACCTCATTTGTCATTCTACCTGGTATAATGACGGAGGAGCTATATTCGCGGTCGGTCGGACCGACGGACAGACAGCCTAAGTCAAATTTCTCACCTTTAGTACCATCCTTGGATTATAAGCTTTCATTTGACACCTCATTTGTCATTCTACCTGGTATAATGACGGAGGAGTTATATTTGCGGTCGGACAGACCGAAGGACAGAAAGTTTAAGTCAAATATCTCACCTTTAGTACCATCCTTGGATTATACGCTTTCATTTGACACCTCATTTGTCATTCTACCTGGTATAATGACGTAAGAGTTATATTCGCGGTCGGACAGACCGACGGACAGATAGTTTAGGTCAAATTTCTCACCTTTCTCATACCATCCTTGGATTATAAGCTTTCACATTTTTTCAAAATTGGGTGAAAACAACTTGATGCCAGAATGATTTGTTGATGAAAATAATATATACATTCTCAAATTGCCTATTTTTCGTTGTGGATAATATTGTATTCAACAGTGATGCCAAATTTCTGATGCCAAAATGATTGATAATGAAAGTGGGATATACGTTTTCATGTATATAGCGGCAGCGACAAAACGGTAAAACACTGAACTAAATGTATATAATATTTTCACTGTGCCATCATTTTGAACTCAAACATTTTATGGAATAAACTTATATAAGGAGTCCGGTCCTGATAGCAAGCAAATCTTACAGCTTTATATCACTCCTGACAAATTTATAAATTCAAGTAGTTAAAAGTTGAAATATAATTTAATTTTTACATTGTTTGCAAGATAAAGTTTAAATGTGACAGTGTGTTAAAAAACCAACGATTCTGTGAGTACAAAATTGCATTATTTATATCTAACCATAAAATCAGAAGTTAAAAGGCAATATTTTATCGATTTCAATCCAAATTATCGATTATCGACAACAACTTTTTGCTGATTCAAGTAATTAGGCTGCCGTCTAATTTTGTTAAGAGGCCAGGTCCGGCTTCAGATCCGCTGTTCCAATGCATGTAAATTTTCAACGGGACGATGGCTGAACCGGAATTAGCTACTACTTCACGAAATACACCGACTACGTCACATATCTCTTACTCTCATGCATTAAACAGTTTTAAACATCCTTCAAAAGACCAAGGTATCATACTTTCAACCATACAAGGAATACAAGTTTTCGAATATGTAAAAGCTGTTGGATCAATAGTACAGCCCAAAAACGTTATTTGGGCATCCAGAATCGCAAACAACCGCATCTGCATCTACCTCTCGTCTAAATATATAGTTGACCAATTTCTTAGCTCCCACAAACATGTAATTATTGACGGCAACCAAATTGAAGTACGAAGATTAATAACTCCTGCCCAGAGATTAATCATATCAAGTGTATGTCCTACTATACCTAATAGCATAATTGAAGACCATCTAAAAACTATGGGTATAAAATCCGTCTCCAACATGACGTTTCTACGAGTAGGCATGCAAGACCCGGAATATAGCCACGTGCTTAGCTTTAGAAGGCAAATCTTCATAAGTCCTTTAGAAAATGCATCGATTCCTGACTCATTCCTAATTTCATTCGACAATACATCATATAGAATATACATTTCCATAGACGGTTTAAACTGCTCCAGATGCAAGACGGTCGGACATCAAGATTCTGACTGTCCTTCTTTATCATCATTAAGTAGTCCAATTAATCAAACGGAAACTGACCATCAAGTGAACGTACTCAACTCTGCCAATAAAGAATATAGCCAGCCAGAAGAACAACCACGGAAAGAACACGAAGAAGGTACCCAGACATTAAAGGAACCGAAACTTAACATTACAAAAAATCACGAATTAACATCAGCCACAAACGACCAAACCACTTCCATACAAACAAACAAAGAACTACAGATTTCGTCACAACCACAAATATCCCAAGATTCAGTAATTGAAAGCGATAGAAAAATCTCTGAAGCTATTCATGTTACTAAAAGACAAATTTCCACTTCTCCCGAAATCCTTGAAAATGACCTACCTCCTCCCACTACTGAAAAACAAAAAAATAAAAAGCCTAAAACTCAAGATTCTATTCCAGATATTCTCAATGAAATTAAAGAAAAAATTGAAAATAGAATCCCTTCCTTCACACTTTCTTTTCATGAAATATGTGATTTTCTGTCAAATTCCCTTCACTCAAAACATCCTGAACTTATTGCTAAAAATTATTCAAATGAAAGCGATGAAATCAAAGAACTTCTAAACTTTATATATTCTCAAACACAAAATAAAAGTTTAAAAAACAATATTACCAGATTGAAGAAGAAACTACTTCTAAGCAGTCTTTCTTCTACTGACGAAACTGACTACGAATCAAGTTCTCAAGTAAATAGTTAAAATGGCCAATAATACATTCATATTACAGTGGAACCTCAATGGTTATTTTACCCATATAGAATCCATCAAGCTTCTTATAAACGATTATCTTCCTTTAGTCATATGCATAGAAGAAACCCATTTCAAACATCAAAATGTAACATTAAAAAATTATGTTCCTTTTCTAAGAAACCGAGTTACAGATCATTCAAGCGGCGGAACAGCAATTTTCGTAAGGGATGACATAGAGTCAACCGAAATACAACTGCAAACAAACCTGGAAATAGTTGCAGTGTCAGTCACCCACAAAATGAAAATCAATATTTGCAACGTATACTTACCTCATCCTACTGATTTAGATATAACTGAACTAAGCAATGTTTTAAACCAAATTCCACACCCAAAAATAATATTAGGCGATTTTAACTGTCACAACAGTACCTGGGGAAGTAACAAAACCGACAAATGTGGTAATCTCTTAAACAATCTCATCGACAATTTAAATTTAGTGTTACTGAACACTGGCAAATCTACTAGGTTCAATTTATACAATGGTACATTTTCAGCTATAGATCTCTCTTTATGCAGTCCGTCGCTAGCTACTTTATTATACTGGGACACATTGGGGTATTTATATGATAGTGATCATTTCCCTATCACAATAAACATAGATACTAATGATATATTGACTTTTCCAATTCACCAAACATGGAAAATAAAGTCAGCTGACTGGGATTTGTATCGAACACTTATAGAAGGACAAACAAACAACTTTAATTTAACCAATACCGCAAACGAAAATCTGGAACTATTTAATAATATTATTATTTCTGCAGCAACAATCGCAGTGGGGAAAACAAAATCAAGTAAAAGGCAGCCAGTTCCTTGGTGGAATAACGAAATTGCGCAAGCACTTACTTTGTCTAAACACGCTTTCAACGTTTATAAGAAACATAAAACTATCGATAACCTTATAATTTTTAAAAATCTCAGAGCAAAAAGCAGACAATTGATCAAGAAAGGAAAACGAGACAGTTGGAAAAAGTATGTGGCTTCAATAAATCCTTCCACTCCCATAGGCGACATATGGAACAAAGTACGCAGAATAAAAGGAACAAAATACTTCCGAGGCATAGATACGCTATCATACAATAACCAAATGCATTCAAACAAGGTAGCTATTCCAGAAATACTAGCAGATATATATGAACTTAATTCTAGTGATTCCAACTATAGCATATCTTTTTTAGAATATAAAAATCTAATGGAATCGTCAAATATACAAATCACCGAGAGCGACAATCCAATAAACAAACCCATAAGTCTTCAAGAATTAGAATTTTGTTTAAGCGCAAAAAATTCGACGCCAGGACCTGATGATATCCACCCTCTTTTCTTACGAAATCTTCCTCTAAATGCAAAACTAATATTAGTTGATATTTTTAATAATATTTTCATTCAGCACGACTTTCCTGATCTATGGTCGCAAGCAACTATAATTCCAATCCTTAAATATAATAAACCAAAAGACGATCCAAATTCCTATCGTCCAATCTCACTTACTTGCTGTACCTGCAAACTTTTAGAAAAAATCCTTAATTATCGTCTTAAATGGTATCTCGAAAACAATAACCTAATAAGTATCAGACAAAGTGGATTTCGTACGGGTAGATCCACAACAGACAATCTAATAACCCTTGAATCAGCTGTACATGAATCTTTTCTGCACAATCAAAAACTTATTGCCGTATTTTTTGACATAAGAAAAGCTTTTGACACAACATGGAGACATCTTATACTAAAAACACTTCAAGAATGGAATGTCCAAGGGCATATGTTGTCGTTTATTAAAAATTTTCTAGAAACACGAACTTTTCGAGTTAGAGCCAATGGATTCACATCTTCCAGACGAGTACTGCAAAATGGCACTCCAC
This sequence comes from Diabrotica virgifera virgifera, assembly GCF_917563875.1. NCBI lineage: Eukaryota > Metazoa > Arthropoda > Insecta > Coleoptera > Chrysomelidae > Diabrotica > Diabrotica virgifera. Next base: position 168,465,889 of record NC_065443.1, on the reverse strand, counting down.
AAGGATCTACTCTAAGTCCTACACTCTTTCTGATTGCAATAAATAGTATTATACATCAAATAAAGCTGCCTGTATTTACTAGCCTATATGCAGACGACTTAGTCATTTATCTAAAAACAAATAATGTAACTCTGGGATCACATATATTGCAAACGGCCTTATATACAATTGAAAACTGGTCGCAAAACACGGGTTTTATATTTTCTGGCGAAAAGACACGTTATTTAATTTTTAGCAAAAGGAAAGACTATCCTAATATTCAATTAACACTTAACGGAGTTATGCTGAAGCAGTCAGAAGAAATAAATTTCTTAGGACTTTCTTTTGAACGTGACTTAAAATGGAAAAACCACGTAACGAATCTGCAACGTTCTTGCCAATCCAGAATTAACCTACTAAAAATGCTGTCAAATACCTCTTGGGGGGCTGATACAACAACTTTACTTAATCTATATAGATCATTAATAAGAAGTAAATTAGATTACGGCTGTTTATGCTACGATACTGCTAACAAAACTTCTTTAAAAAAACTTGACTACATTCAAAATACGTGCTTGAGATTGGTTTTAGGTGCCACACGAACTAGTCCAGTAAGTAGTTTACAAGTTCTGGCTAATGAACTCCCTTTAAGCCAACGAAGGCAACTTCTATCACTGAATTACGTTGCCAGAATTTCAGCAAACAAAAGCAACGTAACCTACTCAACAATATTCTACAGAACAAATATATCTTCTGATCATTACGAAAACATTGCAAGAAATATGCTACCATTTCCTGAGCGAACAAAACGTATTGGTTTTAATTTAGAACAGTTCAGTCTCACTATACCCATTCATGTAAATTTTCCTCCCTGGATGATCAATCCTCCAAAAATAGATATGTCTCTAAAAGATCTCCCTAAACATTCCACACATCCTTTCCTTATCCAGCAAGCTTTTAAAAATTTAATTTCCAAATACCCAACAACTCATCGAATCTTCACTGATGCTTCCAAATGTGATGAAGGACATGCTGCAGCTTATATCTGCGGAAACATCAAGTCTACCGTACGAATCCCAACAAATTGTTGTATATATACCGGAGAACTTACAGCAATTCACCAGGCAATGAAAAAATGTGGTTCTATCCATGAAAGCAAATTTGTGATTATCACCGATTCAATGAGCGCATTACTTGGGATAAAACAGCTATATACAACTCACGCTATTCTTCTCAAAATCAAAGAAGAATTATCTTATCTACGGAATCAACAGAAAGATATTCTCTTCATCTGGGTACCTTCCCATATGGGAATAATTGGCAACGAGGAAGTGGACTCTCTAGCAAGCAATGCAACTACCGACCAAAGTATTTCTATCACAGATCAAATACCTTGGACTGATCACAAAGTAAATATCAAAGGTCATGTCCACAGAACGTGGCAAACTACTTGGGATCAGACTAACAACAAACTAAAAGAATGCCTAAGTCAAGTAGGAACTAAACTCATGTTACCAAGAAATAGAAAAGACCAAGTCATCATCAACCGACTCCGAATAGGACATACGTTACTAACACACAAGCATATCTTCAACAAGGAGGCCGCTCCGATGTGTACCAATTGCAACACGCAACTGACAGTGAAACATATAATTATCGAGTGTCCAGTGTACCAGAAAGAAAGGATCGCGTGTGCTCTTAGTGACAATATTAAAAGTGTACTGACTTCAAACCTAAACTCCTTATTAAATTATCTCAAAATGACTAAACAATACACCAGATTGTAAAGCATGTTTATATAATAATATGTATCTTACTGTTTGTGTATGTCCCCCCGCTAATAACCCTTAGTGGTTGATGCGGGTTTATGTGTGTAAATAAAAAAAAAAAAAAAAAAAAAAAAAAAACTTATATAAGTCAGTAAGGAATAAACAAAGAAAGCTGATATATTAAAGTAACATCAAGGAATCAAATCTCTAACTACAGAGTTGATTAGACTTCTGCTAACAAGTACAGGAAAAAAGTTATTAAGGTAGTGTAAAGTGGCATCGATATACAGATGCCACTTTGCAAGACGATGCCAAATTGATGGTAAATGCATAATGTATCGATGCCAAATTGATAGTAGGATTTATATATATATATATATATATATATATATATATATATATATATATATATATATATATAACAAATGAAATAGAGAATGCGGAAAAATCCCCTTACGAACAATTCACACATCCACTACTTCGGACAAAGAAAAATTTTTTGATTGGAATGTGTCTGAAGATATTCAACCTCTCATCTTCACCGATGAGCCCATAGAGGTTGAAGAGGGCGAAACACATTTCTAAGAGCTGCTGTTTGGATCTTCGATTCTATTCAAAAAATTTTTCCCAGCCCGAAGTAGTGGATGTGTGAATTGTTCGTAAGGGGATTTTTCCGCATTCTCTATTTCATTTGTTTGTTTTCGTACGAGTGGTCGTCCAAACCAGTACCTGTGGATCTTTTGATCACTGAGTGTGTTTCAAAGATCTACATCTTTTGTTTTTTATATATATATATATATATATATATATATATATATATATTTAAAAACATGAGATGTAGATCCTTGAAACACACTCAGTGATCAAAAGATTTTATTTTCCGAAGTGGTGGATGTGTGAATTGTTCGTAAGGGGATTTTTCCACATTCTCTATTTCATCTGTTTTATATATATATATATATATATATATATATATATATATATATTGATGCACGTTAAGTTGTGACTTCCGGTATACAGAACAGGCTGTCCGACTTCCACCTTTTCTACTAGGAATTATTTTTTAAAAATTGTGTATTTGGTAAAAGGGGGGCTTATAAAATGGGTCTACCTATTGAGGGGAAAGGATTTACCAAAATAAATTTTGTATATATATACGTATATACCGAAACGTACAGCATACGTTATGGCTTCCATATATAGGGTAGTTCAAGGCGCGTTGTCACTTCCAGCGGTGTTGTCATATTTTGGAAGTCACAACGACTCGTCTGCTAGATTTACCTCCTATTTTCAGCGTAATGTGTGATCTTTTGAAACTTTTACTGTGAATACAGTTGTCTGTGTTTTAAAGTTGTCTATTTAAATTAAAAGATTGATATTCTTCTGATTATACAGGTTTACAAAAAAATACATTTCGGACTATTTGACAAAACCATATGACTAGGGGGGTTTTTGGGGTCGCTGGTTACGAATCCGGGGTCCGCTAACCTCTATCACGTCAGGTAAAGGTCATTTCAAGGACAAATCAAGATAAATCGACAGTCGCTCTGAAAGAGTATATTAGGAGGTTTTTGGGGTCGCTTATAACGAATCCAGGATCCGTTGACCTCTATCACGTCTAGCTGAAGGTCATTTCGAGGTCAAATCAAGATAAATCAACACAATCGCTGTGAAAAAGTATATTAGGGTGTTTTTGGGGTCCCTGATCACAAAACTGGGGCCCGTTAAGCTCAACCACGTCAGGTAAAGGCCATTTCAAGGTCAAATCAATTTTGTTAACACCTCCTGATTTGAACTTGAAATGACCTTTACATGACGTGGTAGAGCTCAACGGACCGCAGTTTTCATGATCAGCGACCCCAAAACTCCCTATACTTTCAGAGCGATTGTGTCGATTTATGTTGATTTGACCTTAAAATGACGTTGAACTAGACGTGATAGAGGTCAGCGGACTCCGGATTCGTCTTCAGCGACCCCAAGAACCCCCTAATATACTTTTTCAGAGCGACTGTCGATTTATCTTGATTTGACCTTGAAATGACCTTTACCTGACGCGATAGAGGTGAGCAGACCCCGGATTTGTGATCAGCCACTCCAAAAACCCCCTTGTCATATGGTTTCGTCAAATTGTCCGAAATTTAGTTTTTTTTTTGTAAACCTGTGTTATTTATGATATGATTGATATTTATTTTACAAAAATACTAATATATTATTATTGCTGTAAAATGGATTTATTGGAATTAATTAAAAAAGTGTTAATAGTAAGTCATTTATTTATGAAAATTATATCAAAAATGTTAATAAATAAATTTGAACTTATAGAAAATTTTAATATTTTAGATTTTATTACAGGCACCGTCCTTTTAATTTTTGATGTACCAATAATAATATGTAATAAAGAAATTAAATGGCTAAACACTCCAGGTGGGGATTAGCCACTAAAAAGCTATCTAGATCCATCTTTTTCGAGCAGATTTTTCCCAGTCTGCTACTCGATACTATTGACTATGCTTCTCCATTTCTTTCTATCCTCTTTCTTTTTCTGCTAGACTCTAATTCCTGCCCTATATAAATCTTCCTTTAATTCCTGTAACCATTTATTCTAGTTCCTCCGCGTCTCCTTCTAACTCCGGGTTTCCATTGTAAAATTGAGTTTATAGTTGTTGCGCTACCTGCTCTCCATATATGCCCCAACAATCCAACTCTGTGCCCAAATCTGAAAATCTGGAATAATATCTACCCGGGTCGAAACATTTTTTTTTAATATATGAAAATAGTTATTTATGAAACGGAGCGAGTGCTATACATCGCGTAAGTTCGCAAAAAGTACTTCACGCACAATTTCATACAATATTTTATCTACGATAAACAAATAAAAATACTGTAACTCTTCGTCACTGGAATTCATTTCTATTCTACAATTTTTAGAACTTTGACATATAAAAATTCTAATTTCTTTCAAACCACAAAACTGTCAAAATTTTTTTTGTAATTTATTGCTCATTATGTCATCACCATGACAACGCGAAAGTTAAGAAAGAATATTTTTCTATGGATGCTATAAAATGTGCAACTTATCTCACTACTTACATATATTCAAAACGAACAATTTCTCAGGCAGTGAGAAAAGTCGGCCATTGCAGTGAGAAATATTTTTTCTCACGGGTTCACCGCCGGTTTACATACATATGATCGCCATTTCCATGGTAACATGCACAATACAAATACAATTATTATTTTTGTCAAAAAAATGTCAAACAACTTGTCAAAACTTATCAAAAATTACCTTTTAAGACTGTTCAACTGTGAATTATAATTTTAAATAAATAGAGTATATAAATATTAAGAATAGTAAATACCTATGTGTATATATGTATTTTATTTCAATTTAGGCATATAATATACCTAAAAGCACCTAAATTATTTAATTTTGAAGTTTGAACTCTTGACAAAAACGCATCCATAGAAAAAGTACAGTGTACAACACGAGAGAAAATGACATATTTCTCTCTCGCTTGATTTGCGGCACTCGCCTCGTGCCTCGGCTCGTGCCAACAAACTTCTGCGCTCGTGAGAAATATGTCTTTTTTCTCTCTTGTTCTACAATATACTATTGATTATATGAAAGTGTGTCAAAAACAGTGAAAAAAAGTAAATCCCATTTAAAATACATTGTTACTTCATGCTTACTTTAAAGCACTGCTATCTATAATGACAGTTTTCACAAACTAAAAATTTATACATAATATGACATAGAGTAGATAAAAGTAATTTATTAATTATTAATTGATTATAGTCAGAAGAAAATTAGATCATGCTATTTTTGTTTTATATTTATTTTATTATATTATATATATTTTATCATTGTTTTTTATAATTGTTAACATACTAAATTACATATCCAATAATTATTGTTATCTATTAAATAGATCGATGCAGATCGGCCTTATATCGGATCCTCTTCTATTAGTCAGTTCGCTGACGGTAAAATATTGCAAAACCCATAAATTTTAAAAAACCACTTAAGATTGACATGAAATTTGGCATACACATAGGTAACATATCAAAGAAGAAAATTGATATTGTGCCGATGTTTCCTTTTGCCATGGGGGTGACTTTCACCTCGTCTAGGGTTGAAAAAATATACGTTCAAAATAAGTCCGGAAATGGATTAACTGACTAATTCTAAGGAACTATTGTTCTTTTTTGTTCATTTTTCAACAAAAAAAAAACACATTTTAACGGTTTTTTTTGCAATTAACTCAAAAAGTAAGTATTTTATCGAAAAAAACATTCTTAAGAAAAATATAGCCCATAAAAAAGTGAAAAAATGGTGTACTTATGTATGAGATCCCTAGACCCAGTAAAAGAAGAGTTGTAACTAATGACAAATAGGTTCATACACGTCAAATTTCAAATTGAATATTCCAACGTGAAGTGTCAAAAACTAAAGCACTTTTTGGGGAACACTCATTACAACATTTTTGTAGTGTTTAAAAAAAGGTTAAAAAGTTTTTAGCATTAAATTAAGGAAGTTAGCAAATAAAATTTATCGTCACCACTTCACAAGTTGATTTACTCGTGTATGTATTGTTTATAAATATGATCTGTAAGCTTCATTGGTTCAAAGTGCTTATTTTTGAAGGGGATGCAATTGAAAGGGATTGAACTAGTCACTAACCAACTGTGTATGCCAATTTTGAACAGCCATATCTTAACCAATATTTGTCTCAAAGAAAAAAACATAATCCTAAATATTCAGAAAAGCAAAACCTACATTTTTTACTCTTCGTAATTTTTGGTAGCACTAATAAATTTTGTCATTTGAAAAAAAAAACATCTCTTTCAAAATTTAAACAATTTTACTTTAAAACCCAATTTTTTCAAAAATTAGCCCTTTACTTAACCCGAATTAAGGGGTGATTTTCGGAGTTTTTTAAGAAAAATAGGACCTACTTTATTTTGAAAGTATCTTTCTTAATTTTAACGCTAGAAACTTTTTTAGAAAACATAAAAAAGATTTTTTTAAAACTTTAAATAAGTTGTAATAAGTTTTCTCACAACAGTGCATCAGTTTTTAGTTGCTATCATTTTTTGGTTATTTCAGGTGAAATTATTCATTTTTAAATTTGACGAATATGAACCTGTTTCCTGTTTTACATTAGCTACAACTTTGCTTCTACTGATTCTAAAAAGTTATACGTACATCAATTTTGTTACTTTATAAGCTATATTTTTAATGTTTTTCCCGATAACATACCTAGGGGAAGGTGGGGGAATACCGCGCCCTTAAGCGGAAAAGGTGATTACGCGCAACTAAAACTGATTTTGAAAATAAAATTTGCATTGGCCTGTTGTCTATGGTATTGGCCAAAAATTGGCTATGCTCAATTTCGTTCTATTCAAACAGTTTAATAATAATAATATTTTTTCTACACTAGTGCATTTGCGCGATATTCCCCACCCCGTGGGGTAATATCGCGCACAGAGGGGGGTAATATCGCGCGTTAAAAATGTATGATAGATTCTATGATATTTATGTAAATACGTATTAAAAAAACACACAATATTTGCAAACTGTTTAAACAAATTTTTTAAACAAACAAAAAACTTAAATCTTTAATTAAAACTGCGCAACAAACTTATTGTCTACTTTGATAAACAATTATTGGTAATATAAAAAAATAAATTAATAACATAATAGGCCCATAAAAGGCCCAAATAAAAGTAATTAATCAACAAAATCTATGTAAAATAAAAAAAATAAAGTATTATAAATATTTTACCACATAACTCAACACGGGTAAAAACCGCGCGGTATTACCCCTCACGTATATTTTCCAAACAATAATAAATATAAAAAAAGTGGGGTAATTAATGTAAGATAAATTATGGTTAAACAAAGGCTAAAACACCATAGATTTACACAAACTCAGAAACAACTAAATAAGTTAAATACTTTGGCTTACTTTGCTTATTTTGACTTAGCAAAATATTATAACGGCCACGTTGTAAACAGATAAATGCATATTAGCCCCACGGGTGTTAACTTTACAGAATCTGTAATAACTGACCATATTTGGTTGGTTGACCGCTACAGATCAGCATTAGCCGAAATTTTATAATAATTCTCAGAGAGCGAGAAACATGGTGCGCGGTATTCCCCCGCGCGCGGTATTCCCCCACCTTCCCCTACTTACTTTTTGAGTTATTGGCAAAAAACCGTATAAAAGTGTTTTTTGTTGAAAAATTGACATATTGACTAGCAAATAACTCAAAAAGTATTAACTTAGTGAAACATTCTATATAACAGAAGTTGCTTAGAATTAGTGTGTTTATCCATTTCCGAACTTATTTTGAACGTATATTTTTCCCCTCTGAGAAGAGGAGAAACTCAACCCCCAGGGCAAAGTTTTCTTTTCACTTTTTTTCTTTTACATGTTACCTATGTGTAAGCTAAATTTCACGTCAATCCGTTCTTTAAAATTTGGAGCAAAAACCGTTAATGAACAATACTATCTCCGTAAGATCGTAAAAAGCGAATCAGAATATTTTTCCTATCGACTAAGATACAACCTGGAATACCTACTTTCAATACACCAATAATAATTATTATTGCGTTTTTTATAAATGCATAAAAGCATAATATTTTAGTGCATATTTCAATTCAACTGTTTTTTGCATAATTTAAGGTTTTTTTAAGTGCATATTTACCGATCTCTATTAATTCATACAGTCAAAGTCTCCCTTCAATCCCAAACATTTTTAAAAGAAAATACAATTTTTATTGGATATGTTCAATCAAGCAGACATTCCGTTAACATTTTTAGTCACAAGATATCAATGTTAAATATTATTAGAGCAACGCGGTATGGTGTCACATTTCTTTTAATGACCGACACAAAATATTTTAATGACGGATCCCACACAAGAACCAGATTTTTATTACCTACTGCTGATAAGGTAAAGAGTTATCAAATAACATTCGTTGTCATCTCTGTTTTAATTTGAAATAATAAAATATAAATATTGTAATTTTGTATTCTAAAATATTTGGAAAAAATACCTATGTATTTTTTTCATTTAGATACACATCATTTTAAGGGATTGTCCGGAAGAGTACAGGCTCAATATATCGGCAAATGAATTTTGTTTTAAATACCGTCCGTATAGAGGAGGTGTTCGTTGGGGATAGGCGCAAAATCTTGGTCCAGTGCTAATTAAATGCATTAATTTTTTTCGAATTCTGAGAAAACTAATAAGTATTTTTGAAAAATTTAAACGCAGAATGGAAGCTTACATTATTACCGAGGGCAGAAAGTCCCTGAAAACTTATATAATGTTTATTTTAATAACTTATATACCTAATATATGTTTATTTTAATAAAGATAATGGGATGAAAAAACAAGAGAAAAGTTAGTGTGATTTTTAATTTCGAATATTTCATTCAAAAGAAACTTTTTGTTTATTCTAAGGGACTTTCGGTCCTCCGTAATAATGTTATCTTTCATTCTGAGTGTATGTTTTAAAAAATATTTATTAGTTTTCTCAGGATTCGAAAAAATTAAATGTATTTAAATAGCATTGGACAGAGATTTTGCGCCCACCCCCTTAAGAGAGAGTTTACTGTATTTTATATTATTACTGGAATTTATTACTTTAAACTTTTTATCGCTCTTGATTCATTTTATCGTGTATTTAATTACATTCAATTGTAATTGTACATTCAATTTTTTTGTATATTTTTACACGTTTTATTACTTTCGAAATAACAATAACTATAAAATCTATTTTTCAGCCTACTTGGGTCCAAAAAATACACAATTTTCGGAAATTTCGTTAAATGAGAACATTTACCTACATTTCTTCTATTTATGATTAAACAGTAGCGATTAACAGGTAGCGAAAACGCGTTCCAAGATTGCGGCTGTAATCTTGAACATTTTTCGAGATATTTGGCACACGTATTCGTAATATAATAAAGAATGGCGGTACAGACCCCAATTTGAAAAATATATTAATATGTGGAAATTACTCTGTTATTAAGTACAATATTAAAAAAACGAGCCTATACCGCAATTAAGAAGAACAAGAAAATAAACTTTTATCCGATGCCTAGATTTTGTGTCATTTTGGAACTACTAAAATTTTTTATTCCATTAGCAGTTCCAAAATGACACAAGATGTAGGCATCGGATAAAAAAGTTTATTTAAAGAAATTGTATTTTTTTTTTCTTGTTAATGGCGGTACGGGCTCGTTTTTTAATATTGTATTTAATTATAGAGTAATTTCCAGATACTAAAATATTTCCCAAACTGGGCTCTGTACCGCCATTCTTTATTATATTACGAATACGTGTGCCAAATACGTCGAATAAATATTCAAAATTACAGCCGCAATCTTGGAAGGCGTTTTGGTTACCTGTTGATCGCTACTGTATCACCTTAAGCTTTTAATAAGATTTTTAAAATTAATTTAGAATATTTAATAGATATACTCACCGGCACGAAAAACGGGCACCCCAAAAAATGGGTCATTTTGATGGCTCGTTTCTTCTAAACCTATTGTCCGATTTAAGTATTTTTTTAATATATTATAGCCTTATTCTTTAACAATATCGCTGTAATAATATTATTTCTAGACATGTAAGTTATCATTATATACCGAATACCAGGCGTACCAATCAAACGGGGTTTTTTTCTCAATTTCCACAACAGCCTGTGGAATATTCTAGCCTTTATACAATATTGAAATTAAAACCCAGCTATAGCCCCAAGTTTTCTTAACATTCTGTTTTTTTATTCATTCGCTTATGTTGGATAATAAAAAAGTTAGTTACTTTAACAACTAGCCATGTTCTTTATCGATACATGGTGTTTCTAAATAAATGCGACAAACTTTAAGGGGTAATTCTGCATGAAAAAATAATGATAGCAAAAATAAAATTCTTTTGCCAAACAATCATTATTTTTTCATGCAGAATTACCCCTTAAAGTCAGTCGCACTTATTTAGAAACACCTTGTATTGATAAAGAACATGGCCAGTTGTTAAAGTCTAAAGTCCATAACTTTTTTATTATCCAACGTAAGCTAATAAATAAAAAAAAAACAGAATGTTAAGAAAACCTGGGGCTATAGTTGGGTTTTAATTTCAACATTTTAAAAAGGCTAGAATATTCCACAGGGTGTTGTGAAAATTGAGAAAAAAACCCAGTTTGAGGGTACACTTGGTATACAATAAAATTTACATGCCTATCAACAATATTATTATAGCGATATTGTTAAAGAATAAGGCTATAACATATTAAAAAATTACTTAAATCGGACAACAAATTTAGGAGATACGAGACATCAAAAATTGCCAATATTTTGGTTGCCCGTTTTTCGTGCCGGTTAGTGTAGATTGAATTAGAAGTTCATTGTAAAAAAGAAAGTAAACAAAAACACGAGAAAGATGAATTTCTATAAATAAAGAGGTAAGTAAATATTATAGACTAAAATAAGTACAGATAATATATATTTATAGAGATATAATTGGCTTCATTTAAGGCTAACTTTAAAAGTAAAGCAGATTTAAAAGAAAGCTATTATTAATGTTAACACAAAAGTATGAAATTATTCATGTTTCATACACAAAATACTAAATACGATTAGGACCGCGAATCTACAACAAATGCATGTCTGGAAACCGTTACACAGGGTTGCCAAAAACGGAAGTCACACCGAGCGGTGTGGTATACGGAAGACGCTACGCGTTGTGTACATAACCTGTATAGTAGCACGGGAGCGACACTAGCGCTGGTGATATACCGTCGAACTAAAATCTAATCTTATGAGTATGTTAGATACGATATGACTTCCAGCGAAATTTTTAATATAAGCCTTCTGATACCATCTAGTAGCCAAATTCGTAAAAATATAGGCAAAACGTTGTGACTTCCGAAATCGGAAGTCATAACGGTATATATGAAGTAACAACGTATTACGAGAATCTACTTTGGAAGTCACATGGATACATGTATCAATATATATATATATATATATATATATATATATATATATATATATATGAAAAAACAAAAGATGTAGATCTTTGAAACACACTCAGTGATCAAAAGATCCAAATTAAAATGATCTTAAAAGAATTGTTCGTAACTGACATAAAGATTGCCTAGGTCAAATATCTCACCTTTAGTACCATCCTTGGATTATAAGCTTTCATTTGACACCTCATTTATCACTCTAGCTGGTATAATGATGGAGGAGTTATATTCGCGGTCGTACGAACCGACGGAAAGACAGCCTAGGTCAAATATCTCACCTTTAGTACCATCCTTGGATTATAAGCTTTCATTTGACACCTCATTTGTCATTCTACCTGGTATAATGATGGAGGAGTTATATTCGCGGTCGGACAGACCGACGGACAGACCGCCAAGGTCAAATATCTCACCTTTAGTACCATTCTTGGATTATCAGCTTTCATTTGACACCTTATTTGTCATTCTACCTGGTATAATGACGGAGGAGTTATATTCCCGGTCGTACGGACCGACGGAAGGACAGCCTGGGTCAAATATCTCACCTTTAGTACCATCGTTGGATTATAAGCTTTCATTTGACACCTCATTTGTCATTCTACCTGGTATAATGATGGAGGAGTTATATTCGCGGTCGGACAGACCGACGGAAAGACAGCCTAGGTCAAATATCTCACCTTTAGTACCATCCTTGAATTATAGTCTTTTATTTGACACCTCATTTATCATTCCAGCTGGTATAATAATGGAGGAGTTATATTCGCGGTCGGAGGGGCCGACGCACAGACCGCCTAAGTAAAATATGTCACCTTTAGTACCATCCTTGAATTATAAGCTTTCATTTGACACCTCATTTGTCATTCTACCTGGTATAATGACGGAGGAGTTATATTCCCGGTCGTACGGACCGACGGATAGACCGCCTAGGTCAAATATCTCACCTTTAGTACCATCCTTGGATCATAAGCGTTCATCTGACACCTCATTTATCATTCAAGCTGGTATAATGATGGAGGAGTTATATTCGCGGTCGGACAGACCGCCAAGGTCAAATATCTCACCTTTAGTACCATCCTTGGATTATCAGCTTTCATTTGACACCTCATTTGTCATTCTACCTGGTATAATGACAAAGAAGTTATATTCGCGGTCGTACGGACCGAAGGAAAGACAGCCTAGGTCAAATATTTCACCTTTAGTACCATCCTTGGATCATAAGCTTTTATCTGACACCTCATTTATCATTCAAGCTGGTATAATGATGGAGGAGTTATATTCGCGGTCGTACGAACCGACGGAAAGACAGCCTAGGTCAAATATCTCACCTTTAGTACCATCCTTGGATTATAAGCTTTCATTTGATACTTCATTTGTCATTCTACCTGGTATAATGATCGAGGAGCTATATTCGCGGTCGGACAGACCGACGGACAGACAGCCAAGGTCAAATATCTCACCTTTAGTACCATCCTTGGATTATCAGCTTTCATTTGACACCTCATTTGTCATTCTACCTGGTATAATGACGAAGGAATTATATTCCCGGTCGTACGGACCGACGGAAGGACAGCCTGGGTCAAATATCTCACCTTTAGTACCATCCTTGGATTATAAGCTTTCATTTGATACCTCATTTGTCATTCTACCTGGTATAATGATCGAGGAGCTATATTCGCGGTCGGACAGACCGACGGACAGACAGCCAAGGTCAAATATCTCACCTTTAGTACCATCCTTGGATTATCAGCTTTCATTTGACACCTCATTTGTCATTCTATCTGGTATAATGACGGAGAAGTTATATTCGCGGTCGTACGGACCGTCGGAAAGACAGCATAGGTCAAATATCTCACCTTTAGTACCATCCTTGGATTATAATCTTTTATTTGACACCTCATTTATCATTCAAGCTGGTAGTTATATTCGCGGTCGGAGAGGCCGTCGCACAGACCGCGTAAGTCAAATATGTCAACTTTAGTACCATCCTTAGATTATAAGCTTTCATTTGACACCTCATTTGTCATTCTACCTGGTATAATGACGGAGTTATATTCGCGGTCGTACGGACCGACGGAAATACAGCCTAGGTCAAATATCTCACCTTTAGTACCATCCTTGGATTATAAGCTTTTATTTGACACCTCATTTATCATTCAAGCTTGTATAATAATGGAGGAGTTATATTCGCGGTCGGAGGGACCGACGTACAGACCGCCTAAGTCAAATATGTCAACTTTAGTACCATCCTTGGATTATAAGCTTTCATTTGACACCTTATTTGTCATTCTACCTGGTATAATGACGAAGGAGTTATATTCGCGGTCGTACGGACCGACGGAAAGACAGCCTAGGTCAAATATCTCACCTGTAGTACCATCCTTGGATTATAAGCTTTCATTTGACACCTCATTTGTCATTCTACCTGGTATAATGATGGAGGAATTATATTCGCGGTCGGACAGACCGACAAACAGACCGCCAAGGTCAAATATCTCACCTTTAGTACCATCCTTGGATTATCAGCTTTCAGTTGACACCTCATTTGTCATTCTAGCTGGTATGTTGACGGAGGAGTTGTGATTACAGACAGACGGACGGACAGACGGACGTGGATAATACAAAGTTTTCACATTTTTTCAAAATTGGGTGAAAACAACATGATGCCAGAATGATTTGTTGATGAAAATAATATATACATTCTCAAATTGCCTATTTTTCGGTGTGGATAATATTATATTCAACAGTGATGCCAAATTTCTGATGCCAAAATGATTGATAATGAAAGTGGGATATACGTTTTCATGTATATAGCGGCAGCGACAAAACGGTAAAACACTGAACTAAATGTATATAATATTTTCACTGTACCATCATTTTGGACTCAAATATTTTATGGAATAAACTTATATAACTTAGTAAGGGATAAACAAAGAAAGCTGATATATTAAAGTAACATCAAGAAATCAAATCTCTAACTACCGAGTTGATTAGACTTCTGGTAACAAGTGCAGAAAAAAAGTTATTAAGGTAGTGTAAAGTGGCATCGATATACAGATGCCACTTTGCAAGACGATGCCAAATCGATGGTAAATGCATAATGTATCGATGCCAAATTGATAGTAGGATGTATATATATATATATATATATATATATATATATATATATATATATATATATATCAAACAGATATATATATATATATATATATATATATATATATATATATATATATATATATATACGTCTTCATATCAAGGCGAGATCCGACTAAATCGAGGACAACCCGAGATCCACCAATAGGAAATTAATTATTGGAGTATATTGTTCATAAGTATCTTTATAATTAACATATTAATCATGGCACACTTAGAGGGGAAAAGATTTTTGTACTTAAATTTTTCTGATAAATTTACAGCGAAACGAGATCCGTCACTGAAAAGTAAAGGGGAGGACTTATATACGAAATTTTAGATATTTACCGTTCAACGCGAGATCACACACTGATGCCAGCTCTAAAGAGTATTAGTCGAGCGGTTGGAGCTCGTGTTGTATTGTATATTTCCCACGATATAAAGATATATAATGGGCGTAACTTTTAAGTATCGCTTCTTTTGTGTCTTTAAAGTCTACGATTGACCTTTCAGAAAGTCCCTTAGTTTTATTACATACATAAGGGTGTGAAAAAAGAAAAAGAATACTTGACAAATAATAACCATTTAATAATGATAATTATTTGCAATACAATATTTTAAAACTATACATTAATATTCTTAAAAAACACTTACTACGAAACCAAAATGTAATTATTATATTCTTAAATAATACAAATTGTTACAAAATAATTATTTAAATGATTGCTTGTTTTAAAAATACATTACAAGAAAGTAAAATTTTTTATAAATATTATTAAAGTTTAAAAAATAAAATAACTCAATATGTAATTATTATTTGATAGTTAAAAAATGATTTTAAGTAAAATGATTTAAAAGATAAAAGAAACACACATAATTTTCAGGGTCAACTCCTAATTGCATGAAAATTTGGATTTAGATTCTACCCATCCCCCACTTCAAAGTTGAATTTGTGCCGTTGATTGCTTTTACTTGGAGGGTGAAAAAATATACGTTTAAAATAAGTCCGGAAACAGATCTGACTAAGTTTCAGCAACTTTTGTTCTATAGAGTTTTTTTAACTTAGGTACTAGGTTAATTTAGTAGTAGGTACTAGAGTCACTTGCGACTAAAAATATTTACTTTTCAACAAAAAAAAAAAACACGTTTTTCGGCGGTTTTTCGCAAATACTCAAAAAGTAAGTATTATATCAAAAAAATATTCTTGGAAAAAATGTAGCATATAAAAAAACGAAAAAATGGTATATTCTTAGTCTATAGAACCAGTAAAAGTAAATTTGTAGCTCATAAAAAAGACGATCTTATCCTTCAAATTCCAAATCAAATATTTTAACGTGATACATAGTACCAAAAAATGAAGCTCTTTTCGGGGAAAACCCATTAAAATTTTTTTAAAGTGTTAACAAAAAGCTTTATTTTATTTTATAAAAGTTATATACGGGTAGGAGAGACAACGGAACGAATTTTGGAACGTTTAAACAGACGACATCCCAGATTTACCAATTTCTGGACAATTGATCCAAAGGCTGGATTCTAACAACGAAACAGTTGTGGATTTTCAAGTTTTCAATGAGAGTTAGAATGAAAAACATTAGTGACCTCGAATATGATGGTTTGGAGAATTTGGCTCGTTATATCTGCCATAAATTGAAGGACTCCAGTATTCAATCCGAAGATGTTTCAACGTACACGTGGGTTGATCATTTGAGTAAGTGTGGTTTATGTAAACCATCAGACACTCTCTTGTCATATATTAAGTAACTGGAGACAATTTTTCCTTCCACATGAATGGTGATTCCATTTTGGTAACTAAAAATTATTTAGAAAACCTTATGTTCAAAAGTGTAACTGTAGACTGTTCTAACAAAGCGAACAAGTTATTTTTTAGGTCTCGGATGTACTTCCGAATTAAAGAATTAAACAAGTCTCTTAACAACCTGACATTGCGTAAAAGAAAAATTATGAAAACTGCTACATAGTTGCTGTATGTACGTCTATTTCACATGCACAAAATTTAAATAAAGTGCATGGCATGAAAACTGTAAAACTTATTTTTGTCTTTTCCAAGCCTCTTACTTAAATCTGATGAAATACATTATTTAAAAAGTAAAAAATTTTGTTTTTTTATCAATCCATTAAATTTATGGTTTTATTTTGGGGCTTTCTTCCCCTTGGTAAAAATTATATTTACTAATGTGTAGGCCACTAATCAATTTTTGCCAACTAACGAAATATAATAATTTTAGTAGATATCGATTATATGAATATTTTTATTTTCCGGATACCAATATAATCAAGAAACTGGGAACTTTACAAATAACTGAAAATCAATTTAAATAAAAGTAAATAGTTTAATAATTTTCCTCTAAACTATAAAAATCACTTAGTTTCTTTTAGTCATAATTCATTCATTTGTACTGTTCTCAAATTTCATTCGCGTTCGTATTACGAACGCATAGACGGGACTATGCTTTACTCTGTTGTTAACGTCATGCGCCAATCGGACGAGCTTACGTAACTAGAATATCAGGGTGTGTATATTTCCGGGTCCCGGTGAATTCGTATCTATTTTAATCCCCATCCTAATTACAGACCAACTGGCAACTCTGGTGCGCAGGTAATTTTTAAATAACGCATTAACTACCGGTGAATTGGTAACTTTCATTTTGTAAGTATTGTTGATAATCTAATATCGGTATTCCAGGTATTTAGCGCTGCACTCCTAGAAAATGGAAAAAATGTCACAGGAAGTGAAACCGATGATGAAACGAAACGCAAAAGAGAAAACTTGGATGATTGTTTTAATAGAAGTAAAATTAAAAAACGGTCACCAAGCAAAGCAGGCAACGAAAACAAGGAAGACATGGAAAATGTTATGATTACAATAATGAAAGAGCTAATGAATAAAAACGATGAAATGCTTCAGGAAATAAAACCAATAAGGAAAGAATAACAACAAACCAATAAAGAGTTAATGGGTGTAAAAGCAGAGAAACAAAAACTAAAAAAAGAAGTAAAACAGCTACATGAATGAATGGAGCAACTGGAGAAATTTATCAAAAAGAAAAGCTTGATCGTAACTGGGTTGAAAGTAGAAACAAATGATTATAAGAAATTAAAACAAGAAATGGAAAACTTCAGAGCCCAAGAGTTGCAAATACAAATAAAACTAAGAAGTGCAAAAAAAAATAGGAGAAACAGTATGCGCAATAGAAACAGAAGCCCTCACGGATAAAATGGAAATCCTAAACAAGAAACGTAAACTAAAACAGCATAAAGATCGTATCTATATAAACAACGATTGGACATCGAAAGAAAAAGAAATATAAAAGGAAATAACTAAAATAGCAAAGGACGAAAGAAGCAAAGGTAAGCAAACGAAAATCGGCTACAAGAAATTAATAGTGAATGGCAAAATCTAGATATGGGACGAAGAGAGAGAACAGCTGATAGAAAATTCAAAAAACTAATAAACGAAGAACAGCGGCTGAAATATGATATTGACATGGCAAAAAAAGACTCGGAAATGCAAACGGTTAACGAAAACAAAATAACGCACACAAAATAAAGAAAGAATCTCAATAAGAAGAAAAGAACAAAACCCATTATAATGGGCTCTTGGAATATTAGAACCATGCTGGCAGCAGGTAAGATGCAAGAAATAGCTCTTGAAATGAAAAAATACCAACTAGAAATCCTAGCCGTACAGGAAATACGATGGAAGAAAGAAGGAAAAATTGAGAAGAAAAACTTTAGCATGTATTATTCGGGAGAAAACAAACAGGGAACGAATGGTACGGCATTTATGGTGAACAAAAAAATGAGGGAAAAACTGATACAGTTCAAAGCAGTTAATGAAAGGATATCTTACATAAGAAAATAAACAAGCCCACATCTCGATAGTCAATTGCTATGCACCCACCGAAGAAGCAAACCAAGAAGATAAAACAGAATTCTAAGACATCCTGGAA
Organism: Diabrotica virgifera virgifera; assembly: GCF_917563875.1. Classification (NCBI taxonomy): domain Eukaryota; kingdom Metazoa; phylum Arthropoda; class Insecta; order Coleoptera; family Chrysomelidae; genus Diabrotica; species Diabrotica virgifera. The sequence goes on along the minus strand of NC_065443.1, from coordinate 168,446,996 downwards.
GAAACCTGTGAAAATATTCCGAGGAATGACATATTAATAATATTGGGTGATTTCAATGCAAAGATCGGAAAGGAGGACTATAATCGTAATGTAGCTGGCAACGAAACCATTCATGAAACTACGAATGATAATGGAGGAGAAATCTGCAACCTAGCAGCAGCAACAAATACATATTATATAGTTAGTACTGGGCATAAACATAAAAAAGAAAACAAAATAACATGGATGATACCAGGAAGAATGGATGGAAACCAAATAAATCATACTCTAATTTCGAAAAAGTGGACACAAATAGTACAAGACGTAAGGTCATATAGAGGGGCAAATGGAGGCACTGACCACATATTGTTGATAGCAAAACTTAAGATGAAAATAATCAAAGCAAATAATCATAAGGAAGGAAAAAGGAGGAAATGGAATATAGCCAATCTGAAAACGCAAGAAACAAAGCAACAATATACAGAACAACTGGAACAGAAATTGGGTCAGTACGAGCACATAGAAATAGAAGGAGAATGGAAAAACATAAAGAACAGCATAATAGAGACAGCAGAACAAATAATAGGATTCCAAAAAAACAAAGAATCGAAAGAATGGTTTGATGAGGAATGTCACCAAAAAAGTCAACTGAAGCACCTCGCAAGAAACAAATAGCTACAAAGTGCCGAACAGGAACAACTGGACCAATATAGAAAAGAAAAACAAGAAGCATTGAAACTCTATAGAAGAAAGAAGAACACATGGATCTCTGAACAAATGCAAGAATTAGAAACGAATAATAAAGACAACAAGAAATTGTTCGAATAGATAAAACAACAACACAGTACCAAAAAATCTGTCACAAAAATAAACAAAAAAGATTGGGAAAAACATTTCACGGACCTATACAAAAACGACAATAAGGCATATTCAGAGGACGAGGATATAAGAGATAACAGAGATGAAGAGGAAGTCGCACCTACCTATTAGGAATTCATGGAGGTATTAAAACAACTAAAAGTAAACAAAACGCCAGGGCCAGATGAAATCAACAACGAACTGATCATCAACGGCGGAGAGGAGCTCATGAAGCGAATGCACAAGTTAATGGTTACAATTTGGAAGGACGAAAGCATGCCCATAGAATGGAAAAACGGACACATCGCACCAATCTTTAAGAAAGGAGATCCAACTAAGTGCTGCAACTACAGACCAATTATGCTACTAAATACAACGTATAAGATATTGACCACAATTATAAGAAACCGACTAAATCAATACACAAAAAAAATTATAGGACCATATCAACAGGGTTTTAGAACAATAGATCAAAGGAAGATCAACAATAGATGCAATACACATACTGACACAAACAATTGAAAAAAGCTATGAACATGACATAGAATTACACATACTATTCATCGACTTCCAACAGGCCTTTAACAGCATATACAGACAACAATTATTAAAAGAAATGAAAAAAATGGAGATACCAGCAAAATTAATAAGACTAACTAGAATGACAATAAAAGACTCAACAGCAAAAGTTAAAACAAATGAGGGCGATACAAATGACATCAAAATAGAACTTGAAGTAAGACAAGGAGACAGTCTGTCAACGACAAACGACACTATTTAATATCGCTCTAGAAGGAGTAATTAGGGACAGAGGGCTGAAAAAGACAATTATTCAAAGCTCAACACTGATCATAGGATATGCAGATGGACTGGGACTGGTAGCACGAGATAAAAAAAGACTAGAAGAGGCACTTTTAACCCTGGTAAGAGAAGCAAAGACGAGAGGACTAATAATCAATCAGAATAAAACAAAATATCTTATAAGCACACGAGACAATGTAAACAGAATAGCAGAAATAAAGATAGGTGAAAATACATTCCAGAGAGTAGATTGCTTCAAATACCTGGGGGTGATGGTGGACGGCAAAAACGGAAGGAGTATAGAGATAAACGACAGAATTAAAGCAGGTAATAGAGTATATTGGAAATATCACCAACTACTCAAGGACAAAAACCTGAGCAAAAAAAACAAAATCAAAAATATACACAGCAGCAATCAGATCAGTGATAGCCTATGGAGCAGAAGTAATGTGCCTTACGAAAAAAGACGAAGAAAAGTTAAAAATAATTGAGAGAAAAATTATAAGGATACATAGCCCAGTAAAGACAGAAACAGGGGAATATTGAAAGCTGATGAACTATGAAATAATAAATATAAATAAAGGAGAAGATATAGTAAAATTCATTAAAGCACAAAGCCTCAGATGGTTTGGGCACACACAAAGAAGAGGGGTAGAAGAACTGATCAGGAAGATAATGAACTGGAAACCAGTAAAAAATAGACCAAGAGGAAGACCAAAAATTAGATGGGAAGATCAACTGCTAGACGATATATCAAAGATGGAAATTGCAAACTGGAGAGAAAAGATTCAGGACCGGAGAGAGTGGAAGAAGATAGTAGAGAGGGCAAAAAAACATCACAACCTATGAACTAAGACCTAAAGGAAAAGCGGACTAATTTACCGCGTGAAATGGATTAAAAGAGCTCATATTTGAGCGAACTATACTCTAACAAGAGTGAACGGTCCATATAATAATTCCAGGTATGTACCTGTATAAATTACCCTCCTTGAAGTTGGTGTAAAAGGTATTCACCATTTATGTATTGTCTTTTGGAAGGATTACTAGAGAAAATCCAAATAAATTTTGAAAAAATGGCTGAAATCGCTGAAATTCTTGTAACAGATTCCGTAATGAGTGTACATGGGTGGTAAATGATTTTAAATTTCACTTAAAGAAAGTGCTAAAAACTCTAAAACATTTATGGTACTGTTCTGCATCTGGTTTCCAGGTAACCTGTTATACCGACGGTTAGTTTTTTTAATATTTTGAGTAGTAACTATGTTGGTTATCAACAATTTGATGTCAAAAATGCACATTTTGCCATTTTTTGTCTACCAGTAAGAAGAAAAACATTCAAAACAAAATTTAAGATAACCGCATTGTAGAGCATGTAAAACAATTTAAACAAGGTTTTATAAATTTCGCCATACTTAATTGTTGCTTATAAAACTATAAATTAAGTCAGTTTAACGGTAATATAACTTATGTAAAAAATACAACTTATATCTCGATATTACGTGAAATAGCTCAAAGAAATGAGTAAAAATACACGGTTTTTATGACACTCAGTGTAACTACGTAACAATTGTTTTAGTTTCTATATGGACGGAATAACAAAATTTATGTAAATCTGACCAATTTTTTCTCAATTTAATTATTTATTGACAATTTAAATGAAAAATAGCCGATTTTAAGAATTTTCGTCTATAAGTTACAATGTTTTAAGAATTTTCGTCTATAAGTTACAATGTTTTAAGAATTTTCGTCTATAAGTTACAATGTTTTACCAAAAAACTGAAAAAAGAACCGATTAGTTTATTGAAATAGCCTTAAAATGAGTTGAAGTAAAATAGAATTGGAGCTTTGTTTATCAATAAACATTAACTATTCAAATTTATTTCTTACGTTTTAAGCTAACTACCTGAGGTACCCCTAAACCCTAAAAATGTCATCAAAACGACGATTTTGAAGCTCTTCCGACTGAATTAAAGAAGCTATTATCGATTCAAACAAAAGTTGTGTATTTTTAATTCTAAATTTCAACTATTTAATTAAAAATAAAGTGTTTCAGTTGAAAATTCAAAGTTGCTACACCCACCGCTTTCGCAGGCAGAATAAGAACCCTGCTATTGCATAAGTATATAGATTTTGAAAAACCATTAAAAAAGAATTCCAAAGTTTTTTCGATATGCCGTCTAGTTCTCGAGATATTTGACAATCGCCTTTCTGGACAGAGCCCTTAAATAATGTAAACATTCTTATTCAAGCTAGACATAAGCCGAGTGAGAGAGCTGACCGTGAAATTCATTTGCGATGTTTCCAAATTTACCGGATCTCGGGTTGTCTGCAAAATATATATTTACCATATATACAACGGATCGCGCGCGCTGCCCTCTACAGCGGATTTAGTGGAACCACTGCAATATAAAATTCACCAAAAGGGGTGCAAAATGAGGTCCAGACAAAAATCGATTTCCTTGTACCCTAACCATTGTTACATCGAGATGTCACTATATACACGTGAATACAAGGTGAGATCCAAAATCGGATCTCGCCTTGCAAAACGGATCTCATCTTGTATAGCTTATGATACAAACGGATCTCGCCTTGATATGAAGACATATATATATATATATATATATATATATATATATATAATATATATAGATGCAGTCTATTTTATATATATATATATATATATATATATATATATATATATATATATATATAAAATAGACTGCATCCTCAAGAATCACTGCTTGATATATATATATATATAGATATATATATATATATATATATATATATATATATATATATATATATATATATATATATATATATATATATATATATATATATATATATATATATATACCGGGTGGTGAATTGGAAAGCGGGCCATAGGAAACTCAATGTAAAATTCTAAGCTGTTAAATTCCTGCTTCCCTAATTATTTTACATCAAAAGTCATCAGAAACTATTTGTAGAGAATTGAATTCTCTATTGAAAACAACTGTTAATATTGTTCTATGAACAATAATTATTCAAAATTTTGTAAAAATATAATACAATTTTCAGAGTAATACGCCAAAGCTAGGCCACACACAATACAATAATGTGTATAAGATTGCATTTGTTGACAATGAATTTATTATATTAACAATTAGAACTGTCAATTTTTTTAATTATTTTATCATTTTTTGTTTAAAACACAATAAAGTTGATAAGATACCCTTAGTTAAGGAGAAAATATTAATAATAAAGATATTTTCTTCAGTCAATAATGTGCTCACTGTCAGTTAAATAGTAACGTGTGGCCTAACATACCCACACATACCTACTGCGGTAAATACATTATATTTTTCAAAATTTTGGAATGTGTTTAAATCGTAGAACAATTGTAACTTCTGTTTTTAATACAGATTTCAATCCTCTACAAATAACTTCTCATGACTTTTGATGTAACATAATTAGGGAAGCAGGAATTCAACAGTTTAGAATTTTACATTGAGTTTCCTATGGCCCGTTTCCGATTCACCACCCGGTATATATATATATATTTCATCTGACCGAATTGCCGTTATTCAAAAAATCACTATTTAACACAGTACGGTCGAAAATATTTGTACAATATATATATATATATATATATATATATATATATATATATATATATATATATATATATATATATATATACAGGGTGTCCCGAAAAGAATGGTCATAAATTATACCACACATTCTGGGGTCAAAAATAGTTCGATTGAACCTAAATTACCTTAGTACAAATGTGCTCACAAAAAAAGTTACAGCCCTTTGAAGTTACAAAATGAAAATCGATTTTTTTCAATATATCGAAAACTATTAGAGATTTTTTATTGAAAATCAACATGTATAATTCTTATGTCAGGAACATCTTAAAACAAAATTATAGTGAAATTTGTCCACCCCATAAAAAATTTATGGGGATTTTGTTCCCTGAAACCCCCCCAAACTTTTGTGTACGTTCCAATTAATTCATTATTGTGGTACCATTAGTTAAACACAACGTTTTTAAAACTTTTTTGCCTCTTAGTATTTTTTCGATAAGCCAGTTTTTATTGAGATGCGGCTTCTTTTTCAATATATTTACGTAAAAATTTTATGGGGGTTTTGTTCCTTTAAACCCCCCTAATGTTTGTGTACGTTCCAATTAAACTATTATTGTGGTACCATTAGTTAAACACAGTGTTTTTAAAACTTTTGTCTCTTAGTCTTTTGTTCATAAGTCACCTTTTATCGAGATGTAGTTTCTTTTTCAAAATATACCTAAAAATGTAAATTATAAATAAATTTTCAGATTATTAACAGGAACCGTACTTAACCATATACAAATATGTGGTGGATTCGACAAATATTCAAAATATCTCGATAAACACTGGCTTATCGAAAAAGTACTAAGAGGCAAAAAAGTTTTAAAAATAATGTGTTTAACTAATAGTGCCACAATAATAATTTAATTGGAACGTACACAAAAGTTTGGGGGGTTTAAGGGAACAAAACCCCCATAAAATTTATATGGGGTGCATAAATTTTACTTAATTTTTTTTAAGATATTGCTGTCGTAAAAGTGCCACATGTCAATTTTCAATAAAAAATCTCTGAGAGTTTTCGATATATGAAAAAAAATCGATTTTCATTTTGTAACTTCAAAGGGCTGTAACTTTTTTTGTGTGCACTATTGTATATAGGTAAGTGAGGTTCAATCAACCTATTTTTGACCCCAGAATCTGTGGTATAATTTATGACCAATCTTTTCGGGACACCCTGTATATATGTATATATATATATATATATATATATATATATATATATATATATATATATATATATATATATATATATATATATATATATATATAACAAGGAGAGGTTAGCGCGAGTTAATAAATATCGGCATGGCTCGCAATAAGTATGAAAAACAAAATATGCACAAGGTGGAATGCAACCATAGACACGTGTTTCTGACTTATTAGTCGTCATCAGTATGATATAGCTAAACAGGAGCAATGCAACCAATTTGTGGCTATAATGTTAGAAGACCCTCAGGATTCGAGAGCAACAACTAACAAATCCACGGAGGAAGCTACAGCTACCTGAGGCAAGGAATGCCAAACGTTTAGAACGTTTTAAACAATCAAACAAGGAGAGGTTAGCGCGAGTTAATAAATATCGGCATGGCTCGCAATAAGTATGAAAAACAAAATATGCACAAGGTGGAATGCAACCATAGACACGTGTTTCTGACTTATTAGTCGTCATCAGTATGATATAGCTAAACAGGAGCAATGCAACCAATTTGTGGCTATAATGTTAGAAGACCCTCAGGATTCGAGAGCAACAACTAACAAATCCACGGAGGAAGCTACAGCTACCTGAGGCAAGGAATGCCAAACGTTTAGAACGTTTTAAACAATCAAACAAGGAGAGGTTAGCGCGAGTTAATAAATATCGGCATGGCTCGCAATAAGTATGAAAAACAAAATATGCACAAGGTGGAATGCAACCATAGACACGTGTTTCTGACTTATTAGTCGTCATCAGTATGATATAGCTAAACAGGAGCAATGCAACCAATTTGTGGCTATAATGTTAGAAGACCCTCAGGATTCGAGAGCAACAACTAACAAATCCACGGAGGAAGCTACAGCTACCTGAGGCAAGGAATGCCAAACGTTTAGAACGTTTTAAACAATCAAACAAGGAGAGGTTAGCGCGAGTTAATAAATATCGGCATGGCTCGCAATAAGTATGAAAAACAAAATATGCACAAGGTGGAATGCAACCATAGACACGTGTTTCTGACTTATTAGTCGTCATCAGTATGATATAGCTAAACAGGAGCAATGCAACCAATTTGTGGCTATAATGTTAGAAGACCCTCAGGATTCGAGAGCAACAACTAACAAATCCACGGAGGAAGCTACAGCTACCTGAGGCAAGGAATGCCAAACGTTTAGAACGTTTTAAACAATCAAACAAGGAGAGGTTAGCGCGAGTTAATAAATATCGGCATGGCTCGCAATAAGTATGAAAAACAAAATATGCACAAGGTGGAATGCAACCATAGACACGTGTTTCTGACTTATTAGTCGTCATCAGCATGATATAGCTAAACAGGAGCAATGCAACCAATTTGTGGCTATATTCTTCTAACATTATAGCCACAAATTGGTTGCATTGCTCCTGTTTAGCTATATCATACTGATGACGACTAATAAGTCAGAAACACGTGTCTATGGTTGCATTCCACCTTGTGCATATTTTGTTTTTCATACTTATTGCGAGCCATGCCGATATTTATTAACTCGCGCTAACCTCTCCTTGTTTGATTGTTTAAAACGTTCTAAACGTTTGGCATTCCTTGCCTCAGGTAGCTGTAGCTTCCTCCGTGGATTTGTTAGTTGTTGCTCTCGAATCCTGAGGGTCTTCTAACATTATAGCCACAAATTGGTTGCATTGCTCCTGTTTAGCTATATCATACTGATGACGACTAATAAGTCAGAAACACGTGTCTATGGTTGCATTCCACCTTGTGCATATTTTGTTTTTCATACTTATTGCGAGCCATGCCGATATTTATTAACTCGCGCTAACCTCTCCTTGTTTGATTGTTTAAAACGTTCTAAACGTTTGGCATTCCTTGCCTCAGGTAGCTGTAGCTTCCTCCGTGGATTTGTTAGTTGTTGCTCTCGAATCCTGAGGGTCTTCTAACATTATAGCCACAAATTGGTTGCATTGCTCCTGTTTAGCTATATCATACTGATGACGACTAATAAGTCAGAAACACGTGTCTATGGTTGCATTCCACCTTGTGCATATTTTGTTTTTCATACTTATTGCGAGCCATGCCGATATTTATTAACTCGCGCTAACCTCTCCTTGTTATATATATATATATATATATATATACATATATATATATATATATATATATATATATATATATATATATATATATATATATATATATATATATATATACATCCCACTATCAATTTGGCATCGATACATTATGCATTTACCATCGATTTGGCATCGTCTTGCAAAGTGGCATCTGTATATCGATGCCACTTTACACTACCTTAATAACTTTTTTTCTGCACTTGTTACCAGAAGTCTAATCAACTCGGTAGTTAGAGATTTGATTTCTTGATGTTACTTTAATATATCAGCTTTCTTTGTTTATCCCTTACTAAGTTATATAAGTTTATTCCATAAAATATTTGAGTCCAAAATGATGGTACAGTGAAAATATTATATACATTTAGTTCAGTGTTTTACCGTTTTGTCGCTGCCGCTATATACATGAAAACGTATATCCCACTTTCATTATCAATCATTTTGGCATCAGAAATTTGGCATCACTGTTGAATATAATATTATCCACACCGAAAAATAGGCAATTTGAGAATGTATATATTATTTTCATCAACAAATCATTCTGGCATCATGTTGTTTTCACCCAATTTTGAAAAAATGTGAAAACTTTGTATTATCCACGTCCGTCTGTCCGTCCGTCTGTCTGTAATCACAACTCCTCCGTCAACATACCAGCTAGAATGACAAATGAGGTGTCAACTGAAAGCTGATAATCCAAGGATGGTACTAAAGGTGAGATATTTGACCTTGGCGGTCTGTTTGTCGGTCTGTCCGACCGCGAATATAATTCCTCCATCATTATACCAGGTAGAATGACAAATGAGGTGTCAAATGAAAGCTTATAATCCAAGGATGGTACTAAAGGTGAGATATTTGACCTAGGCTGTCTTTCCGTCGGTCCGTACGACCGCGAATATAACTCCTTCGTCATTATACCAGGTAGAATGACAAATAAGGTGTCAAATGAAAGCTTATAATCCAAGGATGGTACTAAAGTTGACATATTTGACTTAGGCGGTCTGTGCGTCGGTCCCTCCGACCGCGAATATAACTCCTCCATTATTATACAAGCTTGAATGATAAATGAGGTGTCAAATAAAAGCTTATAATCCAAGGATGGTACTAAAGGTGAGATATTTGACCTAGGCTGTATTTCCGTCGGTCCGTACGACCGCGAATATAACTCCGTCATTATACCAGGTAGAATGACAAATGAGGTGTCAAATGAAAGCTTATAATCCAAGGATCGTACTAAAGGTGAGATATTTGACCTAGGCTGTCTTTCCGTCGGTCCGTACGACCGCGAATATAACTCCTCCGTCATTATACCAGGTAGAATGACAAATGAGGTGTCAAATGAAAGCTTATAATCCAAGGATGGTACTAAAGTTGACATATTTGACTTACGCGGTCTGTGCGACGGCCTCTCCGACCGCGAATATAACTACCAGCTTGAATGATAAATGAGGTGTCAAATAAAAGATTATAATCCAAGGATGGTACTAAAGGTGAGATATTTGACCTATGCTGTCTTTCCGACGGTCCGTACGACCGCGAATATAACTTCTCCGTCATTATACCAGATATAATGACAAATGAGGTGTCAAATGAAAGCTGATAATCCAAGGATGGTACTAAAGGTGAGATATTTGACCTTGGCTGTCTGTCCGTCGGTCTGTCCGACCGCGAATATAGCTCCTCGATCATTATACCAGGTAGAATGACAAATGAGGTATCAAATGAAAGCTTATAATCCAAGGATGGTACTAAAGGTGAGATATTTGACCCAGGCTGTCCTTCCGTCGGTCCGTACGACCGGGAATATAATTCCTCCGTCATTATACCAGGTAGAATGACAAATGAGGTGTCAAATGAAAGCTGATAATCCAAGGATGGTACTAAAGGTGAGATATTTGACCTTGGCTGTCTGTCCGTCGGTCTGTCCGACCGCGAATATAGCTCCTCGATCATTATACCAGGTAGAATGACAAATGAGGTATCAAATGAAAGCTTATAATCCAAGGATGGTACTAAAGGTGAGATATTTGACCTAGGCTGTATTTCCGTCGGTTCGTACGACCGCGAATATAACTCCTCCATCATTATACCAGCTTGAATGATAAATGAGGTGTCAGATGAAAGCTTATGATCCAAGGATGGTACTAAAGGTGAAATATTTGACCTAGGCTGTCTTTCCTTCGGTCCGTACGACCGCGAATATAACTTCTTTGTCATTATACCAGGTAGAATGACAAATGAGGTGTCAAATGAAAGCTGATAATCCAAGGATGGTACTAAAGGTGAGATATTTGACCTTGGCGGTCTGTCCGACCGCGAATATAACTCCTCCATCATTATACCAGCTTGAATGATAAATGAGGTGTCAGATGAACGCTTATGATCCAAGGATGGTACTAAAGGTGAGATATTTGACCTAGGCGGTCTGTCCGTCGGTCCGTACGACCGGGAATATAACTCCTCCGTCATTATACCAGGTAGAATGACAAATGAGGTGTCAAATGAAAGCTTATAATTCAAGGATGGTACTAAAGGTGACATATTTTACTTAGGCGGTCTGTGCGTCGGCCCCTCCGACCGCGAATATAACTCCTCCATTATTATACCAGCTGGAATGATAAATGAGGTGTCAAATAAAAGACTATAATTCAAGGATGGTACTAAAGGTGAGATATTTGACCTAGGCTGTCTTTCCGTCGGTCTGTCCGACCGCGAATATAACTCCTCGATCATTATACCAGGTAGAATTACAAATGAGGTGTCAAATGAAAGCTTATAATCCAACGATGGTACTAAAGGTGAGATATTTGACCCAGGCTGTCCTTCCGTCGGTCCGTACGACCGGGAATATAACTCCTCCGTCATTATACCAGGTAGAATGACAAATAAGGTGTCAAATGAAAGCTGATAATCCAAGAATGGTACTAAAGGTGAGATATTTGACCTTGGCGGTCTGTCCGTCGGTCTGTCCGACCGCGAATATAACTCCTCCATCATTATACCAGGTAGAATGACAAATGAGGTGTCAAATGAAAGCTTATAATCCAAGGATGGTACTAAAGGTGAGATATTTGACCTAGGCTGTCTTTCCGTCGGTTCGTACGACCGCGAATATAACTCCTCCATCATTATACCAGCTAGAGTGATAAATGAGGTGTCAAATGAAAGCTTATAATCCAAGGATGGTACTAAAGGTGAGATATTTGACCTAGGCAATCTTTATGTCGGTTCGTACGACCGCCAATATAACTCCTCCGCCATTATACCGGGTAGAATTACAAATGAGGTGACAAATGTCAAAGTTTAGTAAAAATGACTCAAAATTAGTAAATTCGTATATCAATCCACGCAAAGTTACACGTAAAATTCAAATATCGTCTTCCAGTTCTACTTTCGATTACTTTGGGTGAAAACCTAGGACTTACGAAGTCCAATTACTTGTTTTGTTTAAAAATAAGGCATATCATAGACATGCCTTAGGCATCATAGAAGACAATGACACAGAAAAATCAAAACACAGCAGCATGTCAAAAAGGCCTTAGTTATGTATCTTCGGTCCTGTTAGTCCAATCGTGATGTATAGCACCTCAATTGATAGGATTTGACAAACAGAATACAATGACATAGAAAAATCAAACACAACAGCATGTCAAAAGGGCCTTAGTAGCGTATCTTCGGTCCTATTAGTCCAATCGTGACGTACAGCATCTTAAATAATAGGACTTCATAAATAGAATCAAATTTGACACAAACAAATCAAATACAGCAACAAGTTAAAAGGGCCTTTGTTATGTATCTTCGGTCCTATTGGTCCAATCGTGACATACAGCAACTCAAATGATAGGGTTAAACGAACAGAATACAATGACACAGAATAATCAATTACAGCAACATGCTAAAAGGGCCTTATTTACGTATCTTCGCTCCTATTGGTCCAATCGTGGAGTACAGCACCTCAAATAACTGGATTTGTCAAATACACTACAATGACATAGAAAAATCAAATACAGCAGCATGTCAAAAGGGCCTTAGTCTTGTATCTACGGTCCTGTTGGTCCAATCGTGATGTACAGCACCTCAAATAATAGTATTTGACAAATAATATAAAATGGCACAGAAAAATCAAATACAACAACATGTTAAAAGGGCCTTAGTCATGCAGCTTCGCTACAATTGATCCAATCGTGACGTACAGCGCCTCAAACGATGGGATTTAACGGGCAGAATGCGACTGTAGACAAATCAAAATGGCGGCATGTAATAGCCTTAAAATTGTAGAAATAAAATGGATTAACGCACAGAGGTGTATGACATATTATGTGACAGTATTTAACAAATTGAATACGATTACATATGTCCAGTTTTTGACAAGTGACTTCTCTACATGATAAACGCGAAAAGGCTCCGTTCGGTCACTGTTCGACATAGGCCTCCCGTTCACTGCACATATCCACTGCTTCCTGAAGCCGTGACATAAGAGGATAGAATTTAACGAATTAAACGACAAAGAAGACTAAACAAGGCAGCGTGCGGGAAAAACAGGACCATCCTTTGTATACTCCACAGGAAAGCATTATATATTCAACGTTAGAATTATGTTATAGTATAAGGGTATATATTTTTAAATGATAAAAATATATTTTTTTATTTAGTACATTCCGTACGTTTTTTAAACATGATCAGGAGAATTTGTTGCCTGAAGTCTATAAAAGAATTTCCTAACAATCCTTGTGTTATGGATAATTTTTGAGAATGTGTTTAAAAGGTAGCTTACATGCTTATTGTTCAATGGTTTTATCACTTTTAAGCGCTTGTCTTTTTGTAGGGCTATTAATTGTGATTTCAACCATTCTTGCGGGACAATGACTTTTCAGTAAATGAAGTGAATATTGTTATACATTTAATTTTTTTCCTCAATTAATTGGATGCCCCCTACTGGTGTTTGGTCCAAGCTTACAGCTTTTCCCCATTAAAGCTATTTTATAACTAATTATAATTAGGGGTACGGAATTTTCGCAAACAAAAACATGAATTTCGCATTTATTTTTTTTATAATTACAAAATTTCGCATTTATTTTTAACTACGAGTAAAACAACAGAAAACATTAATTAAAAGCTAACATCGTTGTAATTTCGACATTCGACTCTTTAAAAGCTGTTCTTCGATCTGTCACTACAATATTATATGTGCTGAAGAATCGTTCTGCGTCTACGCTGTTCGTTGGACTCCAAATGCTCTGTAATGCTGCTTTAGCAAATGACGGAAAACTGCACTGTGTAGCAATTGTGTCTTGTGTCACACAGATATAGGTCATCTGTTGCAAATTCTTTGACTCGATCACTCAAAATTGTTTTAGGGCGTCCCATTTTAGGGGATACTTTAAGTAACTTTATGTTACTATGAAAACTTTTTTGATAGACCATGTTCTTAATAAAAATTGACGGAATGAGCACTGATTGTCCTGTTTGACTAATTTATATGTTTAGAAAATAAGAATTAGCCGACTTTTATTCCTACTTAGATTTTTACCAATACAAAAGACCGAAATGCAGATAACAACAGTCGGATTATTTATATTTCTCAAAGAATCAACATTGAAAAATATCAATTCCTTATCTTATCTTTATCTATTTAATGATGAACAATGAAAGTTCCTTCTGTTTCAACACGTGTTAGAAAAATAAACAACCTTTCAAAAATTATGTACAATAGAAAACTTTCCGTAAAATCTTTCCATGCCTTATTTACTACGTAACTACCTACTTATTTACGGGCGAGTTGGGCACCTGCAGGTATTTCGCGGAAATAAACAAAAACTCCATATTTCACATTTATCGCGTTTATGTTCAAAATTTCGCCGAAATTCGCATCTATTTCGTAAAAACGAAAATTCCGTACCCCTAATTATAATAAAACAGTTGGTCCAGAATCATTATCTCGTTGACTGTTTCTTGTTTATCGTTGATAATTCTGCCGTTTGAACCTTCTGATAATCCATATATTTTCTCTATCTGCTCTTAAAGTGTGTTTATTATATTATTTTCTTTCTCATTTAATTTACACCGATCCAGACTAGTATAGCTCCATATAACAGTTCTAGTTCTGCAGTAACGAATCAATACTTTTATTTAGCACATTAATTTTTGTTTTGTCTTCGGGTCTATTAAATAATTTTCTGGCACTGTTTCTCGCAATTTTTAATTATCCATTTATTACTCTACTTGTCTTATTTTTTGAATATACGACTTGAATAAAGACGTTAATGTTTTTCCAGTCGTTATTGTTTAGTAGACCGGAATATTGAGATATTAATTCTTTACATTACATATTTGTCTTTCGGTGATTTTCAATTATTAATATGAAGCTGGAAGTGTTAGGTTACACTGGTTTTTAATATTTGGTCCAGAGTTCCCTCTCAATTCTTTTGTCGGATTTCTCTTTAATATTATCGCAGCTGCATGCACTGGTACTAAGTTCTGAGTGCTCAGGTGGCCTTTGAAGGACTCCCAATTACTCTATTTCGTCCACTTCTTCTGAGGTGGGTTCAGAAGTGGATATCAACTTCTATTCCATTATTCCATATCTATTTATATGCCATCTAATGATTTTACTTTAAATTTAGCTGCTTGATCTTCTTCATGAGTAATAAAATTTTTATTATTTTTGCTACTTAGCAT
Organism: Diabrotica virgifera virgifera; assembly: GCF_917563875.1. NCBI lineage: Eukaryota > Metazoa > Arthropoda > Insecta > Coleoptera > Chrysomelidae > Diabrotica > Diabrotica virgifera. The sequence goes on along the minus strand of NC_065443.1, from coordinate 168,431,756 downwards.
AAAGCATTAGAAAGTCTGTAAGCTTTTTTTATGAACTGCTGAAGTGCGTCCTATAAAAGTAGACATATTTTCATGAAAAACATGTTTTCATGAAAATTCTTTAATTTTATTCAATATGTTCAATACAGCGATTTTAACGGTTTTACAAATTTTTTATGTCGATGCCGTGCGCATAATACGATTCTGAAAGCTCTGAAAAATAGTTATTTTTTTCTTCAATTATCTCAGCTGATTTTTTTATTTACGAGTCATTTCTTCAGATTTGGGAACACTTAATAATCGGAGGGGGCCAAGTCAGGAGACTAAGCCGCATGAGAAAGTAATTCGAACCCCAACTCGAATTTTTGCTACTGTGACAACGCTCTTGTGGGTCGATGTATTGTTTTAGGTCTTGAGAACACTTTAAAGAACACTTTTTTCTTCTGCTTATGGAGTCGTTTTTCATTCATCACATACCGGAGCTCACCACATAAATTTTGAAGCCCCTGACATCAAAACTGTATTAAATTATATGTGATCTAAGTAAGTTATAGAAAAAGTCAGAATATATAGAGTAGAACACTTATAAAAAAATTGTAACAAGCAATTGGACATCGTAAGTTCTAATTTTTCACCCAAAGTGACCGGAAGTTGAACCGGCAGTCGATATTTGAACTCTTCGTGTAACTTTTTGTCAGTTGATATGACTTTGATATGAATTTTGTTCACCGACAGACATGGACGAACAGACAGGCTTGAAACCGGAAGTATGTATTTGTTCTGTTTTTTCTTAGTCGCGTTGAATAATAGTATGTACTATTTCGACGAATTTAAAACAGTACTTTCGGTTGCAACTCTGGAACCGCCAGTCCGAGGTCAAACTTCTCACATGTAATATCATATTTTGGTTATAGGCTTTCATTTGACACCTTATTTGTCATTCTTTCTGTCCTACTAACAGAGGAGTTGTGTTTATTGACGGACAGACATGGATAATTCTAGGTTTTCACATTTAATAATAAAAACAATAATTATATAATTCAGTTAACCTGACTATGTCATTGTGATAATGACTTCTTATCTAAAAGTGACAACGGCAATCATTCCATTCACTCACGGTAAAATATCGCAAAACCTCCAGATTTTAAAGAACCGCTTGGATTGACATGAAATTTGGCACACACGTAGCTAAAATGCCAAAGAAAAGAATGAGATTATGCCGATATGTTCTCTTGTCCTGGATGTGACTTTCACCCCTTCTTGGGGGTGAAAAAACATACGCTCAAAATAAGTCCGGGAGTGGATAAACTGACTAATTCTAATTCTAAGCAAATTTTGTTCTATAAAAGTTTTAAACGGCTGAAAATATAAGAATTTTTTGCTCTACATTGTGCTTTCTATCTATACCTTTAAGGAACGCACTATTTTCGGGGACACCCTGTATATGATCTGTAAGTTGCATTGGTTAAAAATGCTTATTTTTGAAAGGGGTTTTGTTGAAAGGGCTCGAACGAATCACTAGTCACGAGTATGTATATGCAAATTTTAAACAGCCATATCTTAACCAAGTTTTGTCTTCCAGAAAATCAAAAAATCCCAAATATTTAAAAAAGCAAAACCTACATTTTTACTCTTTAAGATATTTGGTATCACTAATAATTTTAAAGTTATTTTGAAAAAAGTCTTTTTTTTCAAAATTAAAGATTTAAAATTTACTTTAAAACCAAATTTTTTCACAAATAAGCACTTTGAACTGATGAAACTTACAAACACAAACAATACATAAAGTTACTTGTGAAGTGGTAACGATTAATTCCATTTGGGCTGTTAATTAGAGGGAGATTTTTACGATATTTTTAACCAAAAAATAAGGAACAACTGTATTTTGAGCGTAACTTGCTTACTCTTGCTGCTAGAAACTTTTTAAAAAAATAAAAATAAACGTTTTCTTAAACACTTTAAAAAAGTTGTAATAAGTTTTCCCAGAAAAGTGTTTCATTTTTTTTATTTCACGTTAAAATATTCGATTTGGAATTTGACATATAAGAGCTTATTTTTCACTATAGTCTGTTTTTAAACCAAGAGGAGTAAGTCAAATTTCCCGCGCCGTAAACCTTGTTTGTAATTGGTACAACCTCAGGCAATTTTACTCATATCAAATTTTGACAATAATGACATTTATAAAATTTTAACACTATTGGCATTTCATAGGTTAGTTTATTTATTTTATCAGCGATTTTTGCATTTTCTGCGTTATTCCTTTTATTTTTAGAATTTTAGTCAATATTACCGTCAAAGGCCGATATGATCAACCAAAAAAGAAGATGTATCTGAAGATATTTCTAGTGACTTTCTTGGGTGTGAATCTGTCTTTTTACCCTAATAGCACAAGGACGTCCAATGGACGTCCATAGGACGTCCTTCACGGACTTTAAGGACGTCCGTTTACGTCCGATTAACGTCCTTTATACGTCCTATTTTGGTCCAAATGTCGCGCTACCGAACGTCCATTGGACGTCCATCTAAGGTCCGAGGGGACGTAAATTGGACTTTAATCGGACGTAAATTGGATCTTAATCGGACGTCCTAGGGGACGTAAATTGGACCTTAACAGGACGTCCTAGTTTGGTCCAAAGCCACATTGCCAAATGTCCAATGGACGTCCACCTAACGTCCGAGGGGACCTAAATTGGACCTTAATCGGACGTAAATTGGACGTTAATCGAACGTAAATTGGACCTTAATCGGACGTAAATTGGACCTTAATCGGACGTCCTAGGGGACGTAAATTGGACCTTAACAGGACGTCCTAGTTTGGTCCAAATGCCTCGTTGCCAAACGTCCAATGGACGTCCATCTAACGTCCAATGGACGTCCACCTAAATTCCGAGGGGACGTTCGGTGGACGTCAATTGGACCTTCATAGGACGTCCCAGTTTGGTCCAATGTCGTGCTGCCGAACATCCATCTAACGTCCTGAGAGGACGTTCGGTGGACGTCTAGCGACGATATTTAGACCTGTGGAGAATGTATTGTGGGAAATAAAAAATACATTTTTTAAGGAACTTATATTACATCTTATATTAAATTACAATTATTGGATATTACATTATTTACATTAAATTACAATTACACTTCTCCAAGAAATTAACGCACCACCTTAAAATGATGCATTTTTGATGTCTCGAATTTCCTAAACTTGTTGTCCAATCTCAGTGATTTTTTTATAATATTATAGCCTAGGCTACAGGTTACCTCCTTAAGCTTGTCATGAACGGGGAGCTATACTGTAATATATTATGTATATTATATCATATCACTCCCTATAGAAATGAGTGAGCCTGGAGACACGGAACTAATGGTTCCGTGTGTGCAGGCTCACTCATTACTATAGAGAGCGATGTGATATAATATATATTACAGTATATAGCTCCCCGTGCATGACAAGCTTAAGGAGGTAACCTATAGCCTAGGCTATAATATTATAAAAAAAATCACTTAGATGGGACAACTGGTTTAGGAAATTCGAGACATCAAAAATGCTCAATTTTTAAGGTGGTGCGTAATGGGCTCTATATTATACATATACATATTATTTCAAATCGACACCTTGCTCATTTGGAGATAATGGATAATTTCTTAAAAAGAAGATATTCTATCTATGTATACTTATTATACAGAGAGCACGTAAAGGTTGGAGTAAATTCATTTTTTTTGAGAATGGAGAATTTTGGAGAAAAATCCCGAAACAGGTCAATTTTTGTTTTTAAATTACGACTTTTTGGCATATATATCATACTAGTGACGTCACCCATCTGGGCGTTATGACGTCATCGATGATTTTTTTAAATGAGAATAGGAGTCGTGTGATAGCTTATTTGAAAGGTAATTCAATAATATAAACATATACATAATTATTTATACAGGGTGTCCAAAATTTTTTTTTTTTATTAAATTAATTGACATGGAAAGAAGAATGTATGTAATTTATTTCATTCAAAATACATTTTACTGCTCTCAGAAAACAAAAAAATGTCTATTTGAAAAATATTCAAGGCTTTTCGCTTAAATTAAATATTCAAACTGTCACGAGGCTGGTGGGTGGCTGCTTTAATATTGAATTTAAGCAAAAAACAATATTTATTTGCCAAATAAACATTTTTTGTTGTCTTCTGATAGCAGTAAAATGTATTTTGAATTAAATAAATTACGCACATTCTTCTTTTTATGTCAATTAAATTAATTCAAAAAAATTTTTCTTGGACACCCTGTATAAATAATTATGTTAATGTTTATATTACTGAATAGAGAATTGAATTACCTTTCAAATGAGCTATTATACGATCCCTATTTTCATTTAAAAAATTCATCGATGACGTCATCACGCCCAGATGAGTGACGTCACTAGTATAATATATATGCCAAAAAGTCGTAATTTAAAAATAAAAATTGACATGTTTCAGGATTTTTTTCCAAAAAACATAAAATTCTCGAGAAAATGAATTTATTCCAACCTTTACGTGCTCACTGTATAGTGTAATATTATATTATATTATAATAATCATTCAACTTTTGTCTAATTTTTTTTCATCCGCCTTCGCTTTCTGTCTTTAGATAATTCAATATTATAAATAGATTATAAAGTACTGAGATAAATACTTTTTGCTTACTAGGTACAATAACCAACCCAATCTGTTTGACAAAAGAACTTTATGGGTAGAGGTAATAAGTTAAGACGAACAAAACGCGACCGCGGTAGCGAAACTTTCCTTTAACAATTGTAATTCAAAATTCAAGGAAGTCTATACTTTATAGAAAATCAAAAAGATTGGCTAGAATACAAATATGTACTTATACAGAGTGTTTGGTAAAGAATAGGCCATAGATTAACCTTAGATTTCGGAGGGTAAAATAGGTCGATTTAAGTTAACTTACGTTAGTACTAAAGTTGATAATAACCGAAATACAAGGTGTCAAATTTAAACTTTTATTTTATTTATTCTTGAATATTTCCTAACAAACATGGGATAATATCACGAAATTTGGTAAGCGGGGTTTTTTTGGGACAAGAAATCTAAATTCAACACCAAAATTGATGTATTGCCCAGGAAATAATCAAGAATAAAATAAAAGTTTAAATTTGACACCCTGTATTTCGGTTATTATCATCTTTCGTACTAAAGTAAGTTAGCTTAAATCGACCTATTTTAAGCTCAGTAATCCAAGGTTAAGCTATGGCCTATTTTTTACCAAACACCCATAAGATTGAAAAAGGTATGAAAAATATACCAGAAAGAATAAGAAATATATATCAAAGAGCATGAAAAAATATGCAAATGTAATAAAAAACGTAAATAATACCAATGTTTGGATACCAGTTGTCCTGGCTGGTGGTTTTTTCCATCATTCTCGGTGAGTTTGTCCTCTAGGCCATCAGGGATCGATAGGCTATGTCCAGACGGTGGTAGCAGCAGAGTCTGAATGCTTCCTCTTTGGCGTTCACTTACCAAGAAGTGACTGGCTGCAACGTGGAGCTCCAGCAGCTGTCTGGGGTTGATGGCTCCAAAAACTCCTCATCTGATCGAGGAATCAGGAACATAGACTGTTTCGGCACTTCAGAAAAACTCCAGGAGCAGGAATCCTCAGGGTGGTAGATTAAAATGTTGTGCGCCTATGTCAAAGGGGCACATAATAATCCATTGGATGGTGCATTGATGCTCTAAATGGCCCGATGAGGCGGTCGGACTCTGTGTTATGTTGTGAAACAGCGTCTTCATAGTTTTACGTAATATATAGTATATGTATAAGTATATTATACTTTAATTCGTATACAATATAATTTCTTACATTATGAAAATCAGTGGTTAATGAATAAAACTCTACGCGGGAGCCCTAACGACGACAACGACTGAGAGATCAACTCTCCAACTTCGAACTGATATCGGTGGGTGAATCGAAAATCTATCGCCTATCGTTATAGTTTTGTGAACAGAGGAACCAAGTAGTGGGGGTGATTTTCAGACGTCCACAAAAAGTCCGTATTTCGTCCAGTACGGACGTCCAAAGGACGTTCGTATTTATTCCACCATCGGACGTCCACCATCGGAAGTCCGAAGGACGTATATATTTAGTCCACCGTATTCATATTTATTCCACCCGAAGTACGTCCAACGTCGGACGTCCAAAGGACATCCATTTATAGTCCATAGACATTAGGACTAAGACTGGACCTATTTTGGGCACGGCCACGTATATTCAACTTCAAAAAGATGCTCTTAAGATTCATTTTTAGTACAGATACATTGATAAAAATTATATTTTTGCTTACTAGAATTAATTAGCAAACTTATGTCATCTTGGTAACTAGAATAATAAAACATTGTAACAAATAATTTACAAATAAGATTTTAACACTTTACAAAAAAAAACAAAAACATGTTTAGAATATTAAACTGTGCAATTTTGAATTAAATATAATTATCTTTTCGATGTAAACTATTTTACTAACATAATTAAGTTAATATTTTATTGAATTATTTTGCTATTTTATCCCGTAATTCGTATAATATGTCGAATATGGACGATCAGCAAACGTCCGTATTTCGTCCAGTACGGACGTCCAAAGGACGTTCATATTTATTCCACCCGAAGGACGTCCAACATGGGACGTCCAAAGGACGTACATATTTAGTCCACCGAAGGACGTCCAACGTCGGACGTCCAAAGGACATTTATAGTCCATGGACGTTAGGACCAAAAATGGACCTATTTTGGACGTCCAGAGGACGTCGTGTGCTATTAGGGTTAGTTTACCTACTCCTCTTGGTTTTAAAACAAAGCTTAGCAATAACTCTGCTTCTACTGGGTCTACAGACCTGACACATATACCATTTTTTCACTTTTCTATAAGCTATATTTGCTATTTGCTATTTTTTTTTTTCAATAAAGTAGGTACCTACTTTTTGAGTTATTTGCGGAAAACCGTCTAAAAACGTGTTTTTTTTTTGTTGAAAAATCAACATATTCACTCGCAAATATCTCTAAAAGTATTGACTTAGTGAAAAACTCTATAAAATAGAAGTTGGTTAGAATTAGTCAGTTTATCCAATTCCGGACTTATTTGAACGTATTTGTTTTCATCCCCGATAACGGACGAAACTCACCTCCAGATCAAAAGCACATATCGGCACAATATCACTTTTTTTCTTTAACATATTAGCTATGCGTGTCCCAAATTTTATGTCAAACCAAGCGTTTCTTCAAAATTCTGAACAAAAACCGTAAGTAAATTAAATGAAAATGTAAAAGGTACATTCCATGTCAAATCACTCAGGCAAAAAAATTTGGATCTCCGATTTGTCTGAAAATTGGTATATAGCTTCTGCGGGACGTAAAAAGAAGATATTTAAGGTCAAAAAATCTTCTTCTTCTTTTTTCTCAAAATGTTATTTTATGCGATTTTACAGTGATTTGGTGTTTATTTAAACAAATTTGCATTTTCTGTCGTAAAGTATCAATGACAAACATAAAATTTTAATAGAAATGACTCAAAAAGGTCATTATATGGCATTATAACAAGTTATTTTGAATCAAAACAAGATTTTGATCAAATTTTATAGTGTAAAAAACGCTAAAATACCGTTTTTTACATTTTCCTCCATTCCCAAAATACATCATCATCGATTTGGCTAAAAATTTGCCCGTAGATAGCTAAAAGATAGGACTTTAAGTGGTTAGAAGGATTTGAATTATATTACAATACCAAAAAAGTTACATGCAGTAATATCATACTCAAAAGTATATATTAGTCCAGTCGGGATAGCATTTGACCTTGAATGCCAAGCTGCACAAAAATTTATTTTTCTGATCTTTAGGGGAGTCAATAGTAGCCTAAATTTAAAATCGCGAATGAATTCCTTCGTTACGTTAGCGGCCATCTTGATTTTAAAGGAGAACCTGTTTTGCTCAATATCTCCGCCATTTTTAACTTTTCGACAAAAATGGAAGGAACTGAAATTGTTCCAAATAAATCGTATTTACAATTATTACAATTTCTTTTTAAAAATTTTTGTCGTGAGGTCGATATTTTCGAGTTAATTTTACTTAGAGTAGACGCCTATATTTTTGACTATAATATTGCATGTAACTTTTTGGGTATTGTAATATAATTCAAATCCTTATGACCACTTAAAGTCCTATGTTTTGTCTATCTGTGGGCAAATTTTCAGCCAAATCGATTATGATGCATTTTGGGAATGGAGAAAAATGTAAAAAAAACGGTATTTTAACGTTTTCTATACTATAAAATTTGATCAAAAGCTTGTTTTGAATCAAAGTAACTTGTTATAATGCCATATAATGACATTTTTGAGTCCCTTCTATTAAAATATTATGTTTTCCATTGATACTTTACGAGAGAAAATGGAAATTTGTATAAATAAACACCAAATCACTGTAAAATCGAATAAAATAACATTTTGAGAAAAAAAGAAGAAGATTTTTTGACCTTAAATATCTTATTTTTACGTCCCGCAGAAGCTATATACTAATTTTCAGACAAATCGGAGGTCCACATTTTTTTTGCTCCAAAATTGAGTGATTTGAAATGGAATGACACAAAATTAATTTTTCAAACAAATATTTTAAGTCGTTATGAGAAAATTATAATTTAACAGATGAAATAAAATAAACACAATTCAACTCGTAAAATATTTGGACCCTTACCAGCCGAACAGGTAAAGAACCCACCTTTTCTATAGTTTATAATATACCTTTTCTACCTGGCCTCAAACGCTCGATATTTTTAACTCGTGGCAACATCGATTGACGGCAAATACACCGCAAATACACATTTTTATGTGGTGGAAGTCAAAATGGCTGTGAAGTGTAAAAATTTTTGTATATAATTTAAATTTTTAAAATCAAAATTTTAGAAAACTGAGAACGATACAGGGCATTAAAAAATGCGCTCAACAAACATACACGAATTAAAATTCGAAAATGATAGTATTTCTTAGTGATGCCAAATGACTGCAACATGAAAAGATGACATAATGATAGCGGGATGTATATATATATATATATATATATATATATATATATATATATATATATATATTAGTTTGGTATCATTGACTGAAAATATGTAGATACAAGTTTTTATTGAGGTTGCAGTCAGTGTAAGGGGCAGGATGAGAGAAACTCTTTGTTACAATCGAGCTTTCGCAAATTTTATTTGCTTCGTCAAGATTAGCTAAAATGAGTATATAATTATGAATAATTATATAATGAAATTAAAGATAAAAGAACATTGTATAAAAAAGCACAAAAACTTACAACGTGAGGTTAGTTCATTAATTTAACATTTCCACAAAACATAATTATATAAAAATATCCTTATTTTAATCGTTTCCAAATTTCAATGTTTTAATTTTTACAATTTCTAATGAAAAATTTTTTGATTTATTAATTTAGTTCTAAATTTGATTAATGCCAGAAAGACACTCAATTAATGTCAATAAAACATTAAATAGGTATCTGTTTATTTTATTTTAAGTTGTTAAAAACTAGTTTTTTGATTATTACTTACTTGCGCACTTTAAATTATGGAAGGTATAGATAGATATAAGTACATGTTTTGTTGATTATTGTTTTATTAACAAATTAAAGTGGCGTTAATTTTAAAAATTTAATTTTTGAAATTTTGTCAGGGAATTTACTATTCTTTAATTAGAATATCATTTATCGTAAGTTAAAATATAATTATAGATGTTACTTAGTTTATTTATGTCTGTTCTTTTATTTACACATTGATATTTATTTATGCACACCATTTCTAAAAATTCTCTTTTATTTAGTTTATTTTCATGTTTTAATACCGTTGTTTCATCGAATTTGAATGTATGATTTTTGTTTATTGCATGATCTACTAATGCACATGTGTTTTTATTATTTCTAAGGTCGCTTTTGTGTGACGCTAGTCTACCTATTAAATTCCTGGATGTGTGTCCGATGTATGACTTATCGCAATTTTCGCATGGTATTTTGTAAACTACATTTGAGCTTTCCATAATACTAATAGGTATTTTAGTTTTTGTATATAGTGATGCTAATGTCTTTACATTTTTAGTTGCAATTTTAACTTGTGGGTAGTTCGTAAATACTTTAGTTAATTTGGGTGTTAATATTGGTATGTAAGGTAGTGATGTATAAGTAAATTGGGGTTGTAAAATTTGGTGATTTGGTGTTGTTGTTATATGTATGACAGTCATTCTATTATTAGGGTTGTTAAATAAAAATTTGTTTATTAGTTTAATTGGGTAAGAATTCTCCAATAAAATGTCTTTGAGTTCCATTAATCCTTTATTGATGTTGCTACTGTGAGATAATTTGGTGATTCTGTGTTTTAGAGCCAATATTAAATTTATTTTCATATGAGATGGATGCTGGGAATGATAGTTGATAAATCTATTACTATCTATAGGTTTTCTGTACCATTCAGTTATTAATATATTTTGTGGATTTCGTTTGATTCTTATGTCGAGATATGGGATGCTGTTATATGACTTAATACTTGCTTTACCTGTAAATAAAATAAATAAAATAAATAAATGACTAAAAAAACCCTAATAATAGAATGACTGTCATACATGTAACAACAACACCAAATCACCAAATTTTACAACCCCAATTTACTTATACATCACTACCTTACATACCAATATTAACACCCAAATTAACTAAAGTATTTACGAACTACCCACAAGTTAAAATTGCAACTAAAAATGTAAAGACATTAGCATCACTATATACAAAAACTAAAAAACACATTAGTATTATGGAAAGCTCAAATGTAGTTTACAAAATACCATGCGAAAATTGCGATAAGTCATACATCGGACACACATCCAGGAATTTAATAGGTAGACTAGCGTCACACAAAAGCGACCTTAGAAATAATAAAAACATGTGCATTAGTAGATCATGCAATAAACAAAAATCATACATTCAAATTCGATGAAACAACGGTATTAAAACATGAAAATAAACTAAATAAAAGAGAATTTTTAGAAATGGTGTGCATAAATAAATATCTATGTGTAAATAAAAGAACAGACATAAATAAACTAAGTAACATCTATAATTATATTTTAACTTACGATAAATGATATTCTAATTAAAGAATAGTAAATTCCCTGACAAAATTTCAAAAATTAAATTTTTAAAATTAACGCCACTTTAATTTGTTAATAAAACAATAATCAACAAAACATGTACTTATTTGTACACTCAATTAATGAGTGTCTTTCTGGCATTAATCAAATTTAGAACTAAATTAATAAATCAAAATTTTTCATTAGAAATTGTAAAAATTAAAACATTGAAATTTGGAAACGATTAAAATAAGGATATTTTTATATAATTATGTTTTGTGGAAATGTTAAATTAATGAACTACCCAGATAACACAGAAACATGACAGAAATATTCCAGAAACATCCTTCTGGGACAATAGAAACATACTAACAACATCCTCATTTCCCTCGAAACATCCCTAGGATGTTTGTGGCAACAGCCATGTCATCATTTTCAACATTCTACAAACATCTCGGTAGGATGTTTCTAAGATGAAATAGGATGTACTAGGTACATTCGGGGTACTTTGTTTAGAACATCTCAGAAACGTTTCTAAAAATACCCTGGAAGTGACTTCGCTATAGGAGCAAATAAAACAATTCAATATTTCTTAATAAAAGAGCTATTTATTTAAAAACTAATAACATTTTCTTTAAGCCACATATTTTCTTCTAGGTATCGCGGAAATGACAGGGTCTTCATTTCAAAACTAGACAGTTCAAATATCTTTTGATTGTAGTAAAATGTAAAAAAAAAAAAAATAAAAAACATCAAATTTTATATCCAGGGGGACACTTTTTATTCGCAAATGCAGCATCGATACTTCAACCCTCGAACAGTGAAGTGAACAACCCCTGAAATTTAGATAGGGAAAGTACCAAGTGTGCCACATTTTTGAAAAGGTAATTATATGGGGATTTCAGCAATACCAATATTGTTGTGTCAATTTCCGATTTTAGCGCCCTCTTGGGGAAAAAATAATCGTTACGTAAATCAAATTGTGACACCTCATTTGAAAGCTATTTTTATTGCTAATTAAATGCAATAAATAAAATTATCCTGAATTCATATTTAATAATTGAAATCAAATGAGATTGGAAAGTGTGATCCTACTAAGTCTGTTATTTTAGGTGATTTCACTTATGAAATATGATTTCAGGATAATATTATTTATTGCATTTAATTAGCAATAGAAATAGCTTTCGAATGAGGTGTCACAATTTGAATTACGTAACGATTATTTTTTCCTCAAGAGGGCGCTTAAATCGGAATTTGACACAACAATATTGGTATTGCTGAATTCCCCATATAATTACCTTTTCAAAAATATGGCACACTTGGTACTTTCCCTATATAAATTTCAGGAGTTCACTCTACTGCTCGAGGGTTGAAGTAGGTACCGATGCTGCAATTACGAAAAAAAAAGTGTCCCCCTTGATATAAAATTTGACGTGTTTTTTTAATTTTTTTACATTTTACTACAATCAAAATATATTTGAACTGTCTAGTTTTGAAATAAAGACCCTGTATAAAGCATTGGTAAACAAGTACATACAGGGTGTATCAACGATGTGTGGGTGGGCGATAAGTGCTTCCCTATTTGAGATAGGAAAAAATGTCTTAAATAAAAGTTTGTAGAGATCACTGAAATCTATGTTACAAAAATATTTACCCTCATACAGGGTGTTGGATAAAGGTGTGACTTATCAAAGATATGTTTTTTTAAATAGAACCTATATATCTATATATCTTTATATTTTTAAAATCTTTTCAATGAGCTGATTTCAATGGTACTTCACACTTCTATCTATTGTGATTAGTTGAGGACCTACAGCCACTGGAAATGGTCAATTTTTCAAATTCAGGTGGCTGTAGTAGCTAAACAGTCCAAAATTTCGAAAAATGGCTTTCATGTCCCTATCCTAACTTTTCAAGTTCTATTAAGCGACACGAAAAATCAAAAATCCGAAATCCTACACGATTTTTGATAACCCTGTATTAAATAATTTTTCATGTCACTCAATAGAACTTGAAAAGTTAGGAAAGGGACATGAAAGCCGTTTTTAAAAATTTTTACTGGTTTAGCTACTACAGCCACCTGAATTTGAAAAATTGACAATTTCCAGTAGCTGTAGATCCTCAACTAACCACAATAGATAGTAAGTGTGAAGTACCATTGAAATCAACTCATTAAAAAGATTTTAAAGTAAAAATATATAGGGTGTTCCATTTAAAAAAACATATCTTTGATAAGTCACACATTTATCCAACACCCTGTATAAGGGTAAATATTTTTGTAACATAGATTTCACGGATCTCCACAACTTTTATTTAAAGCTTTTTTCCTATCTCAAATAGGGAAGCACCTATCGCTCACCCACACATCGTTGATACACCCTGTATAGCAACTGATACACAATGCTATGATTTGTTTAACAATGTTTTATTTCCCGATACCTAGTAAAAAATGTTACATAAGATGTTTATACATTCAATTTCTCCGTTCTTAATCTGCTTTCTTTGGCTCTTCGTAGCCAATCGCCAATTTTTTTTTCAATCTCCTTTCTGGTGATCCCATTGATCCCATGTGCCTTTTGCCCAGCTTCTAAAAAAATTATTATGTATTATGATGTAATAATTTGAATATTGTTAATAAAAGATAATAAATATTTTGTGGTCATAATGAAATAAAAAAATAAAGACCACATTTTTTAACATTTTATTAATTTAGTAATATTCTGTAAATTAAAATTAAATTGTTAACAATTTTTTCTAAATGATAATTTTTAAAGACTTCTGTCTCTATTAATAAAAGGGCTAGAGATTTACTAGATTTACCTAGTACAGATTTAGCTAGATTTAATTTTTCAAAAACCAGTTTTCCTTTCCTTCCAGTTTCCTGTAAAGGAAAATTGTTCGGCCAGGCCATCAGTTACAAGGGGCCCGATGCAACGCCTAATGAATTCGTATATATTGTTAAAAAAAAGTATATAATAAAGTATTATAAAAAAGTATAAGTAAGTATATATTCGTATATATTGTTAAATTCGAATAAGTAAAATAAAATTCAATAACAATAAGTGCTTTAAATATTAACATAAATAATTGTTTGTGAAAGTTATATATACATATTTACCAATGCCGAATAATTTTCAGGACTGGAAAAAAAATTCTCAAAAAGTTCCAGATCCTCATTTGTTTCCATTGGAAACTTTATTGCAGATTTTTGCAATATATTATTTGTAGACTCTTCATTAGTTTGCATATTTCGCTGACAACAATTTCCGACTTTAGAGTTAATTTCAATCAGTAATGATTGTATATTATAGAGTAGTTGTGGATTGCAACAGCAGCTCATGCTTTGTGATGTAGCCACTAAAATTAAATTCACCTGTTAGAAGCAGTATATCAGTGTGTTAATAAACTGACAGATAAAAGTACAGTGTTTTAGCACAGTCTAAAACTCGGTTAATGTTTAAATTTGATAAAAGAACTTACCAACATTATTCAAATTCTCATGTATTTCCTTCAAGGCCCTTTTTGGTGTGGTGTAATTGCTTTTCGAACCTGGACCTAAAATACATATTTGAACATAAATTAATAAATATCAAATGAAATTCAGTATGAACATACCCATGTTACGATTATGATGAACTTGACCAGGGGTAAAGCAGGGGGTAGAACTATTGCCTTTTTGACTTGGTGTGTTCGAAACAGTTAACTCGTCTACCATTTCAGCCATGTCGTTGGTCCAAATTGGTGGGGTAGGCATTTTAGTAACTTTAAATTGCTTCCTATTTGATGCATGTTCCGTAGGTTCATCATTTTCATCAGATTCAGAAGAAGAGGATATAATTTTCTTCTTTCTACGTCTTTTATTACCCGCCTCTGTATCTGTATTAAGGTCACTAGTAGTTTCAGCCGTAAGAGCTTTTTTTCTAGCAAGTAAATAATCATCTAAAAAATTAAAACCAAACATCAAGTTTATGATCAGTACTAAAGGGAACGAATTAATTAGTTGAAGTTTGCAATGGTAAGATAAACAGGTTAAGCATAAAAACTTTTGAAATCAACAAATATTTTTCACTATTCAGTAGTTATTTACAAAACAGACAAACCTTTAAATTTAAATTCAAAGAGTAAAGTTTTTAAAACTGTCAATACTGGAAAGTCAAATTTTTGTACTTTTTGCAAATCCAAAATTGTTTCACAATGTATATACAAAAAGCCATTAGAAAGAATACAATATTTTTTAACAAACTTATTAAAAACTTTCCCAGATACTTATATACTATTTGTGGTCATTTAAAATGAGAATTATATTCTGTTAGAATGTATTAATGGAAATACAACAAATTTATAATTGTAATGTATTAATGGAAATACATTTACAGGCAATCTGTGATAAATTCCAATATTGAAGCTCAATGTCCTGTCTACTTACTAAAAAGATACTTAATTTTGATGATTCACAAGGTGTAACATAAAAGTTTTTTATACAAGAAAATGTTTGACTAATTATTTTAATTTCATCATTACACATTATAATGTTTTTGATAATTACTATGGTTCTGTCATTAAGCATACAACAATTATCAGCTTCACCTATTGATAATAAATAATAATCATTAACATAAATCTTTTGAAATTGTTTTATTTTTACTGATATATTAGCAAAAGTTTCAAGGAGTGGGCCTCGAGAATGTTCTGACTTAAGAATAGGAAAATTTACTTTATCTCCATTATGTATTAATGATTTTTTTCGTTCACTAATTCTATTAACTATTTGTTGAAGAGGTTGATTACCTTTGCGGACTAGATTTTTTAAAAATATCATATTGTTCTCAAAGGGAAATGAACTGAAATTTTCAATACTACCAAATGTTTCCACATCATTTGGGATGTGGAGTAAATTATGCACATTATGAGAAACATTTTCCTCCCCATAAAGTAAAGAAAATGTCTGCACAAAATGGTATAATAACTGTTTGGCATAGTTTACATTTTGGTTTTTTGAAAGCAAAATTACTGAAACATGAAGAGTCAAAAAATTGTCCATTTAGGCGAATGAAGCCTTAGGTTTCGCAGTCAATATCCCAACCACACACACACACACACAAAAAATTGTCATAAATTTCTTTTGAAATATTTTGCTCAAGCAACAGTAATGGACCTGTATAAAATAAAAATAACCGAAACTCTGTTGCTTTCCATCTTTTAACTTCAGAGAGAGACCTCGGTTTCCTTGAAAACTCAGCTGGTATTTGTTTTTTAAACTCTAAATATTTTGCTGACATATTATTTATTTGTTGAGAAGGTAAACGATGAGTAGGTTTTCCTGAAATCCATAGATTTAATAGTTTTTTCATAACACCCAGGCAAATTAAGTGCATATAATCAAGTGGAAATGAGTTTATCATATCCAACCCTGGAATGTTCGGTGCCACTTCGGTATGCGGTCTACCGTCTAATATGTGGTCTACAGCAATTTAGCTGATTCGGCATGCGGTCTACGTACAAAAACAAATTAGAGAAACTATTACAAACATTACTATTTTATTATTACTAACAGCTTCACTGTTCAATTGGTAATTATACAAAGAGTCTACATTCTACCACATCCAATACTATTTTAATATTAAATATCATGCAACCGCAGTAAATATCGGTTTTTGCCTGAAAGGAGGAAGACCTAACCCTTCGGTCCAAACCCAACTTACGGGTATTAGAGTGAGAGAACCGCAGGGCAGGAGGTATTTGACCGCTGCGCGCAATCACAACCCACCCTTTTTATTATCACTAAACGGTCTTTTCAGCGTTTTAAATTAACACTCAAGGCCCATTTCGTTGATTCAAGTTTATATAGGCAACCCAAATTACACGCCGCTAATCCTCGGTTCGGGATTTAGACAGAATAACACGTGAAGTGTGAAGTAAAGCACAAGTATGACAAGTAAAGTAAAGTATAAATATAAATAATAAATAAAAAGTTTGTAATAGTTTCTCTAATTTGTTTTTGTACGTAGACCGCATGCCGAATCAGCTAAACTGCCGTAGATCGCATATCAGACGGTAGACCGCATACCAAACTAGAAACTCTGCCGTAGACCGCATACCGAATTAGCACCGAATGTTCTCTAAGATGGAAGTCTCATTGTGGTGGTTTTTCTGTTTCTTTGTGCGAAACGTATCGTCTGTTCTTAAGCAAAACCTATCTAATGCTGGAAAGCAAGTTCTATCAGCTATATAAGTGCCTTTAATATTACATTTAGAACAGAAATTGTAACCAGTATGACCCACAGTGCATTTAATTAATGATTTTGCAGGAACATCACATATGAAACAAACAATTTTCACAATATATCTAATTTTGTTGTAAACAAAGCCATTAGTAATTAATTCAATAGCCTCGTTTACGAAATCTGCCATAAATTCATTTGTACTATGTATTAGGCTTTTCATTCCCTTGATAAATTCCACAAATGTCAACAACATTTTTATTTCTCATAAGGTTAACCATAATCGGCCAGACTTGGTTCCCAGAGCTTTTTGAAATGGGTAAACCATCAACATTTACACAAATGTCTAAATTAACACTCATCTTATGCAACACATTTTTTTTTAATTCTGTAATTAAATTTTCGAGACACTGAGCTAACCAAAAATGATAAAACCCTGGCTCTATTATTTTAATCTTTGAACCAGTGTCAGGAGGTGTTTTTAAAAGAGTCCTTGCATCCCTGGGTACATCAAGATTACTTTTTCGCAAAATATCCAATAAATCGGACAAGGCACAATGGTTTATATTATGCTTGACAGCCCAATTACTTAATTGATTTGTAAAAGGTAGGTCCGGTTCATTTAATGTGTTTGGTGGGCTTTCAAAGAGGCTTATTTGCCAGATATTGGAATTATCATTTTCCTCGTGATTTTCGGATGTGTTTTGATAATTTACTTCGCTTTCATTATCTTGGGCACAAGAAGTAGGAGTACAGGAATGAGACTGATTACCACTGGTACTGGTAGACGGTTTTTCAATATCAATATAATTGTTATAAGTGTTATCTTTTTTCAGCCGTTTAAAGCGCTGACTATATTTATTTAATAGTTTTCTTTTTTCCTGACTATCCATTATAAATACTTTATAAAAGCCACAACACTCAACACTTACAAATCCAAAAAGAACAAAGACACGACATGACAACGGACTCAACACTTCCAACTCTAACCCAACCTTGCTTTTGCAAAGGGAGAGATTAAGGATCCCCCAAACCGACGCGAAAGTTTTGCGACGCGAATTTTCCGTAGCGGAACATTCGCAGGCGGAGCGGTAGCGGACAAGAGTTCCCCATATTGACGCGAAAGCCGACGCGACTATTCGCCATACAAATGTGAACAAATTATATTTTTAAATCGGCCAACAGGTTTAGGAAATAAAAGACTTCAAAAATGACCAAATTTTTAAGTGGGCGTAATCTCTATGCACGCAAATTAATAATAATATTATAATATATAATGAAAACTTATCATTTTTTCCTAATTCTGACCCTATACTATTCCAGACTTTATTCTTTTTGTTATATTTTTATAATCTTCGTCCTTAAATCATATATTATAGGATATTGTTTAACAATTTCAATGAGTTTTTCTGTAACAACCATTTTAAAACACGCGAAACTACAGCGGTAGCGGAAAAAACCGTGCATGCAGCGTTTCATGAAAGGAACGCTGTTCTGCCGCGACCGTTGCGGATTCCGCGCAAAGTGGTCTGAACACGTTCATAATCCGCCGTGCCTATCGATTCGCCGCGATTCCGCGTAGGTTGCGGTTGCGAAAGTTTCGCGTTGGTTTGGGGGATCCTTATCCAGCACGCAACCGCACTGTTGCCAGATTTACATCTTTAGCGGGAAGTTTAAAATTTGACAGTTGTGTTTTCTCGAATCCGAATCTTAACCTTACTTTTACAGGTGATTATGTGTATGTATGTAAATAAATTGAAACAAGTCTTGTTTGTATATACTGTAATTATATACTGTTATTATTTAAAACTCTAAATAATTTATGTTAGTCTTTTAACAAAAATGAAGCTAAAAAAACTACACTTGTTTACAGTGCAAATGATTTTTTAATGGCAAGAGGGATTTAGGATTTCATTTGCAGGAAAAACATGGGCAACCTACCCAGTTGGTAAAATTGCAATTCAAAAACTCTTTAGGTAAGTATGGGTAACCTCCGCATTATTATTTATTTTTTAAGTATTAAGGTTGATATCAAAGGCAGTTTTATGTAGGTAGATACTAGATACAAGTAAGCTAAAAGTAGTATAACTTCCCATATAATCACCTGTTATGTTTTTGTAGATTTTACTGTCTGGATGGCACAGGAAGAGAAACAAAATAATGTTCTGTACTGCAGTCACAGGAGTACATAGTAGAGATATAATAAAAAAGCTGTTCAACATCACCGGACACCATTTAATTTTTAGAAAATGAAAAGTCTTGAGGTTGAATGCGATCTGTAGCATTGCTACATAATGAATGTGTTTAGATATGGTATTTTCTATTGAATAATCTATACAGGCCCAACTAAATGAATGTATACATATATTGCAGAAAGTGCATTTAATGGAGCAGCAAGTTTTTTTTGTGTTTCAATGAGGTATTCAGTTTTTTCTTTTAGTATATACACATTATCTTGTAAAATAGCAAGCTAATACAGTTCGATATCTAGACATTATAGAGCTTTCAACAGGTTTACCTTTTTTAAGCTTTATAATTCTTTCGACAGTTTTATTTCTTAAATAAACAATAACAACCGATTTTTCAATGGCCATATTATTGGTATTAATTCCATAACCCTTCCTATAACAATAGTCCCATTGTTGGAAGTTATTGCAGTAGTTCTGCTGGAAATACTTACCAAAGTTGTATGTATCTGCATCATTCATCAGAAATTTCATTAAGATTTACTTGCCATGCCCTCTCTATGTACCAGGGACATAACAGTCTAGTAGGAACAGAAAACATTACGTTCAGGCATTGTAAAAAGTGTTATGTTATGTCTGACATGAAAATATTTGACTATATAATACCAGAACGCTCATGTATTTTTTCAAAAAATGTGGGTAAATAAAAGTATCTTTTCTATTTGAACATAAGAAAACAATGGGAAATTCATACTGTCATAAGTTCAAATTGATAGGAAATGAGCCCATGAGTTCCATAAATTGCGATTTACCAAACTTAATTAATATTTCCTTTTGCACAGCATTCATGGAAATACTTAAGACAAAAATCATTATTGTTAAATTCGGGATGATTATCAATTAGTATGCCCTGTTGGTTGTAAAATAATATTGGACATGACCCAGTCTGTAAGCATTCAATTACCCATAAATGAACACTGGTTGCGCCTACATCCATCTTTCAAATCAATGTCATAGGAGTGTTTAATGTTCGTGTTATCTTGTCTTGTAAGTAAATCAACTCTCAATAATATTTAAAAAATGGACTAGTGGTAACATTTTTGTTTTAAATTATATTGTGTATATGCAAATATTTTACTTACATTTTTGAATATGCCCATAATGTGTTTTAAAATAATAAATGTTACTGCACAACAATCAGTTTGAATATTTTTAGATATGTACTAGTATTTGATTAGTACACGAAATGCAGCAGACATGTTCTCTCTTCTATCTTAAGAGCTGATTTAATCTCTACTTGTATCTGTAAAGTTTATCATTTTTCCCATAGCCAATTTTAACACTCCCGGTTCCTCAACGTCTATATCCAAACCTGTTACGATCACATTATCATATTCCTCTTCTCGTTCTCTAGGTAATCTAGTCTAGTAATTAATTCTCGAACTGTCTTGTTTGTATTAAATATCTTAATTATGTACTTATTTTATTTTTATAATGAAAATTAATAAATTAACCATATGCAGCACAGCAAACAAATGTTTTCGGAAATATATTTATAAGAATTTAATTGCCTCTTTTTTTGTATAGGTACGACATATTAAGTAAAAACTATTACATTTATTAATATAATATTTATTATTATACATAAGTAAAAACTATTTTTATAGCTAGGAATTACTTTATTAAATGGTCTTAAACATGTTCATAAATTTTGTTACTATATTTTTTAATTCTGATTATAACAATAATAACTTTTTAGTTTAGATTTAGGTCAAAGTGTGTAATGTCATGTTTTATGTATTTTTTAACCCTAACACATTTGTATGTAGCAAATCATATTTGTTATTCTTATCTTATTTTAATTATATTCATTTAAGTTTTGATTTAATGAAATAAACCTATCAGTCAAAAAACTGTTGTTTAGTTGTGTACACCCAAAAACTAGCTTGATGTAATACAGACGTCAATTGAATATGACATAAATCCACGTCATAAAGACGTCTTTCTATGGTCAAAATGTCAGCCTAAAGACGTCATTTATTATGTCTTATGTCACAAAATTACCACAATAAAACGTTAAATATAAAATTGCTCAATTTAATGTCATTCAAGTTCGATGTGATGTATAGGGTTTTTCATCAACAGTCATTTGTTTCGAGCTTCTGTCAGATTTCATATAATCCGTGTATAATATTAATATACACAGATTATACGAAATGTGACAGAAGCCCGAAACAAGTACAATCGATGAAAAGCCCAATAGGGCTTTTCATTCACAGTCATTTGTTTCGAGCTTCTGTCATGTGTCACATAATATTAATAAACTAATATATTTTTTAGATTAATTAAGTCATATTTAACACATTGAATTTATTATTACCTTTTGGAAATGTATTAATATTTAATTTTTCTGTTAATGGGGTTATCCCGTATAATAATAAATAAATAAATAAATATATCTACGACATACGTTATTGGTATATACAATAATACAAACCAAAGACGTATGACGTAGATATATTAATATTATGTGACACATGACAGAAGCTCGAAACAAATGACAATCGATGAAAAGCCCTATTGATGGCAAATTGGTTATTAAACCTGACATTTCGGTCATGTTTATGTCACCGATCAATTAAGACTAAAAAAACACCTCATTTAGACGTTACTCTGTTTGCTGGTCAGTTAGATGATTTGAAATACATGGATTACTGAATTTTAAAAAAGTTAATAAAAGGTAAACTATGGAAGCACTGGGTAAAGAAGAAAGATGCATTAAATATAATAAAAAAAGACAACCTATGACAATAAAATATTAACATCAAAATTGTTAGCCTTTATTCTGCTCATACTTAACATAATCTTCCTAGTTGAAGTCCACATACTGTGTAATAAAACTTAAAGCCACTTTGTGGGCGTTTTTGGCATATTTTAATAATTGTCTTTAATAGTAAAATGTATTAACAAAATAGATATAAAATTATTATTATTAACACATTCATGAACACGCTTCGCCTGTAGCCACGTCTTCTTATACTGCTACCTATATCTTCTTATTCTTACTTGCTTTGGCTTTCAATATAAACCACAATAATACCACCATTAATTTTTAAGTATATTATATATGTACCTATATTATGTAAGAAAATAGAATTGACCTAATAACTCACCTCGTCCCCAGGTAAAGTAAAGGTGCTACACCACTTAAATGTTTTTTCATTTTTATTTATTTTGTAACTTTAGCCAGAAGATATATGATGGGAATTATTCATACAATACATATTAATACTATTAAAACTAATACCTATTAATATTCTAAATAATTATTTAATACTAAAATAAAGAAAAATGTCTATCTATACTACATTAATTGAGACAACATTTTCCCTTTTTTGCTTTTCGCAGGATCCTTGGGATTTTAAAGCTCTTCTCTATCTTGTTTTGTACAATAATTGTTTGAGAATGGCATACATACATAATAAGATGTTTCACGTTCTTGTACTCCTGTGACTGAATATTATTTTGTTTCTCTTCCTGTGACATCCACACAGTAAAATCTACAAAAACATAACAGGTGATTACATGGGAAGTTATACCAGTCTATATTCATTGGTTATACTACTTATAGCTTACATTTATCTAGTATCTACCTACATAAAACTACCTTTGATATCAATATCAACCTTAATACCCAAAAAATTAATAATAATGTTGGAAGTTGTTCCATACCTACCTAAAGAGTTTTTGAATTGAAATTTTACCAACTGGGTAGGTTGCCCATGTTTTTCCTGCAAATTAAATCGTAAATCCCTATTATTGCCATTAATTTGCACTGTAAACAAGTATATCTCTTTTGAGTTTAATTTTTTTCAAAAGACTAACATAACGAGTTTTAAATTATAACATAGCATATTTTAGTACATTACTTGGTTTAATTTATTTACATTGTACATTTTTTGTACATAATGAAATCACCTGTAAAGTAAGGTTAAGATTCGGAATCAAAAAAATAAAACTGTCAAATTTTAAACCAACTGACATTAGATATTTTAAAATTCCCGCTAAAAGAAAAGAAGTAAATCTGGCAACAGTGCGGTTGCGTGCTGGCTTAGACATTACTACGGTTGCCTAAATCGACTAACCAATGAAAATTAAGGGTGAGATTACGTCACGAGAGTTTACTGTCATTTGAATCGTAATATGATTTTTTTCGAATCCTGAGAAAACCAAGTATTTTAGAAAAATTTAAACGCAGGATGCAAGATTACATTATTACCGAGGGCGGAAAGCTCCTGAGAATAAACAAGCAGATTCTATTGAATGAAATATTTGAAATTAAATATCACACTTCTCTTTTATTTTCAGCCCTGTAACTTATTAAAATAAACATTATAGAAGTTTTCAGGTACTTTCAGCCCTCGGTAATAATGTAGTCTTTCATTCTGAGTTTAAATTTTTCAAAAATATTTATTAGTTTTCTCAGGATTCGAAAAAAATGAATACAATTAAAACACATTGAGAATTTTGACATGCGTCAAAATTTTGCATTAACATGCATTAACTCAATGTAAAATTCTGAACTGTTGAATTCCAGCTTCCCTAATAATTATTGTACATCAAAAGACATTAGAAACTATTTGTAGAGGATTGAAATCTGTATTGGAAATAACTGTTAGAATTGGTCTACGTAATTAAACATATTCCAAAATTTTGTAAAAATGCAATACATTTTAGTTTTCAGCCCAAACTTAGGCCACACACAATGCAATAATGTTCACATTTTTGAACTGTCAATATTTTTATTTTATCATCTATTGTTTAAAAACAATACAGTTGATAAGATATACCCTCAGTTGCGGAGAAAGGATTAATAATAAAGATTTTATTCAGTCAATGGTATGAGCACTGTCAGTTAAATAGTAACGTGTGACCTTACTTTACACGCATACCTATTGTGGCAAATGTATCATATTTTTCAAAATTTTGGAATGCATTTAAATCGTAGAACAATTTGAACTTTTGATTTTAATACAGATTTTAATTCTCTACAAGTATTCTCTCATGACTTTTGATGTAAAATAATTAGGGAAGCAGGAATTCAACAATTCAGAATTTACATTGAGTTTCCTATGGCTCTTTATACGATTCACCACTCGGTATAAGATAAAATGTGTACTATTTGTCTAATTATTTCATAATAACACAAATAATACACATATATACACAATAACACACATTAAATGATCGAAAATCATTTAAAAATATGGGACTGTAAACTCTTGTGACGTAAAGTCAAAAATATAAGTCTCCCCACTACCGTCGGACAAGACAACCGTAATAAAGTCTAATAACCGTGAATCTCTCCCTTTTGCAGACTAGGTCTTCTTCTTTTTCTACTAATCTTCTTTTTTGCAAAGCTAATGCAGGGCAAGGATATCAGTATATCGCGTACACAAATACGTCAGTCACAATATTTTAAGACCGATTGTTATAAAGTTTAAGGACAATTAACTTATTCACAAATAGATGTGAGTTGTATATTTTGTAATGAAAAACATGTTTAAGAGAAACATTCTAGGGACATCCCACTGATGTTTACATTTAACAACCATATTTATGTACCAAGAGAAACATTCTAGGAACATCCCATCTAGGTCGGAAACATTGGGACACTAGTAGTACTTTAATGGGATGTCCCAGGAAAATACTGTGTTATCTGGGTAACCTCACGTTGTAAGTTTTTGTGCTTTTTTATACAATGTTCTTTTATCTTTAATTTCATTGTATTTATAATTATATACTCATTTTAGCTAATCTTGACGAAGCAAATAAAATTTGCGAAAGCTCGATTGTAACAAAGAGTTTCTCTCATCCTGCCCCTTACACTGACTGCAACCTCAATAAAAACTTGTATCTATATATATATATATATATATATATATATATATATATATATATAAAATAGATGAAATAGAGAATGTGGAAAAAATCCCCTTACGAACAATTCACACATCCACCATTTCGGGCTGGGAAAAATTTTTCGAATAGAATCAAAGATCCAAACACCAGTTCTTAGAAATGTGTTTCGCCCTCTTCAACCTCTCTGGGCTCGTCGGTAAAGATAAATAGATAATATATATATATATATATATATATATATATATATATATATATATATATATATATATATATATATATATATATATATATATTATCTATTTTGGTACTTTTTGACTAATTTTTATTATATTAAACGCTATATTCATATGTTACGGGTCAAAAATATATTGACAATTTCAATAATTTACTTATATATTTCTACTTATTTCATTTTAAATTACATTTACAGTTGCAAATATTGGTATTCTTAACATTTTGATACTTTTTACCTAGTTTTTTTTTTGCTAATTTTTATGTTTAGTACCTTGATAGTAATGTCCACATGGCATTTTTGCCGTTTTTTTTTTTCAATTTGACCGGTTTTTTTGGTAGTTCTTCTTTAATTACTTTCTTATTTTGTCGTAACATTTCCAAAACCCAAGAGAATTTTTCCATTCCTTGTCATATTTTCTGTACTTTTTATACATACTATTTCTTCTACGTTCTTTTTATAGGTACTTCTGTGTACTCTAAAGTGCATTTAAATCTTGTTTTATTACTTATTTTCAATTACTTTTTTTTTACTTATTCTTATATTTTCTAGTTGTTTTCATATATTTATTACCCATTTTGTATAACTACCAAAAATTTTGTTATTTCCGTCGAACTTTCTGTTCGGATGGTATATACTACTTTACTTGTATAGTAAAGACTGGGACAATTTTCAAGTTCTTTTCTTTCATTAAGTTGTTTTATTATTCTTATTCTTTTTCTTTTCTTATTCAGCATATGAATTTAAACCATTCTTCTTCTTCTTGTCTTGAATCTCAAAAATTTTTATTCATAAAGCATCATATTTTACAATTTTAAACTTTTTGCATAATTGCACTTATATTAATTATGATAAACATTATGTTCAACAGCTTTTTATTTAACAATGCCCTATTTATCTATATATTATTGTTTTATTATTTTATTTTGGGTGTTGTACCTACTGATTTTTGATACAGATTAGCACGAAAGCCTCATCCGGCACTTGTAAGTTGTGTATGGCTTATATATAGCTGCATAGACACCTAGTGTTCTTTTTTTTTCCTAGGGTACATATAAGTTATCCATAGGGTTGGGCCAGATCATAAATGTCTGAGTTCCGTTTTTTTTTTTGGTCTTAATGACTGTTGATATACAGTTTTGATGCTGTATATTATTTTTAGGATGATGTCTTTTATACATTTTCTCTTTTGAAGTTAAAATAATTCTATGCATCTCTACTCTTCATGAGCCTCTGGTGTAGAATTGTGGCGCTTTGAAGTATGATTGTAGTTTAGCTACTAGCATTTGTTATTTTACATCTTTGCAAATCATATTTATGCATTTTTATACATATATTTTGTTCTCTAGTGTAGATCCCTGGTATGCATTTGATGGAAGTAACATTTGCATTATGTATCATTATCTCTCTCTATTTATTAACTTATTGGTTAAGTCTTTTATGACTAGTTTTATGCAGTTTTTTTTTAAACCCTTTGGTGTAGAACTTTGTCTTATTTGGCTTTCCATATAGTTGGTACCTTTTTTTAATGGTTTATCTATAGTTGCATTTGTATTTCATTTATTATATTATTATACTTATATTATCTTTATCTACTTATATGCTTTTACTTGATTATTAGTTTTATTACCTTACTTTCAGTACTCGAGTTATCCAGAGTACTTGTTATTTTGTCGAGATTCAGTTGTTAGTAACTCCAATAGCTATTTATTTATTTTTTAGGATATGATATCCATTATACCTATTTTACTTAAATTTGGTTATAATATGCCTTTTATTTTATATATAGATACTGGAATATTTGCAATTGATTTTTATAAATACAAACATTATTTGGCTTTGATTAACTTGCTTACCTTTAATTATTATTTACTTTTGGATTATTAGTTAAATTTGATTATTTCTTACACTTTATACTATGTCTTTATAATTTTAAATTGATTTCATACTTTTTAAAGTACATTTATTTTTTTTCCTACAGATAGATATTCTCTGTAGTCATTTATTTATAATAAATAAATATTTTATAGTGTGATGACACATTCATACTACAATTCATTGGGTAATATTTTTATTTTCCCTAGAGTAACATCTGAAAATTATTTTGGTACTACAAAATTTTTATGATTAATAATTTAAATTAACTATATACATTGACTTAATATTTACTTTATTATGAGTATTTATTTTTGATTTGTTCTGAACGATTACTACTGCATATATTTATTTCTGGTTAGAACTTTGTTTTCTTGTTTTCCTTGAGAAAAATTTCTCACCTGTGTTCGAAATTTTTCTGATGAGTGGAGGGAGTGTGTAACATTCTTGTTTTCTTTGAGAAAAATTTCTCACTGTGTTCAAAATTTTTCTGATGGGTGAGAGGAGTGTGTAACGTTGCAAACGTCACATCTTTGATATTTTATTTTTAAATAATTATTTTACCTTATTTCCTTTAATATTTCATTAATAATTATCTTCTTCTATTTGGTTTACCCATTTCCCCTTTAAAAATTGGTTGGCGTCCGTTCTATAATAGGCAACCCTATTTACATTGTATCATCTCTTGTGTTCCATGTTCGTTATTTCAAATTTCGGTCCAAGGTTCGTTGTCATGTCATTTTAATGACAGTGACAACCCCCATATCTCATTCTCAAAATGGAGGGGTAATGTTTTAAAAGGCAGAGCAGCTTCAAAAATAAATCATTTCTAAATGTTGTTCTAAAGCTATTTCCTTGTGGCATTTTTATGATTAATTATTTATATTTATAATTTATTTTTGAGAGTAAATTAATGTAAGACCAAATACTTACGATGTCGGGATAGTATCACAGGGTTTTTTCCTGGTTTTCCCTTGTGATTTACTATGAAGTCTCTAACGCGAGAATTTTACTGTCGTTGCATTTGGTTGTCTTTTTAAAGACATATCACATGCTATAATTTTTTATGACGGATATTCTTGAGTTGGGGTTAATTTCATGTAATCGAATGAACTATCTTTCAGTAAGTCGTCCCAGGAACGCAACTCATAAATATTGGCAATATCATTTTAAAGTCTTCTACTTTAAAATGTATAATATATGTCTGAATTGCCAATATAAATGAGTGAAATTAAATAAATTATTAGAAGAATTTTTTTTGCTTAGCAACAACACTTTAGTTTATTTTAGTAATATTTTGTATTTTGACAACGGCACCCGATTTGGGCGTCGAAACGTTAATAAAATTATTTTTTTCATTTTAATTGTGGCTTATTTCCCATATAAATAATTAATCAAATCATTTCTATTTCAACAAATCTTCCTCTTGGGGTGAGTTACATATAGTTTTTTTTAATAATTTCTTACAGTAATTATATTTCTCCATCTAATAGTTTTTATATTGTTTTTTTTTATCTAACCTAACTTCCAATGTCAGACCATGTGTTCTGATATTTTAGTTTCAGATATAATTATCTTTTAATTTACATGTATGCACGTTTAGTAATCAGAATTTTAACTATTCTCATCTAAATTTCATTTGATTTATTCTTGTCATCTGCTACTCTTTCTGACGATTAGAACGGCAGATGGCACACGTTGGTTTTTCTTCTTGATGATTGATATGTGTCTTTATCTTATAGTTTTTGGGAATAGAATAAACCTTTCTCCCTCCGGGAGCCTCCAAGCCGTCAACATCACCGGTGATGCACACTTAGGGCCGGTTGTTCGAACGCTAATCAAAAATAATCATTATCAAATATTTAATTACTGTCACAACTGTCAATGTCAACTTTGATTGTGTTGCTGAAAACATAATTATTGATTAAAATTATGAAATTAGTTAATCAATTATGTTAATAATTGTTATGTTAATTGATTAACTAATCTCATAATTATAATCAATTATGTTTTCAGCAACCCAACCAAAGTTGACATTGACAGTTGGTGACAGTAATTAAATATTTGATAGTGATGATTGTTGATTAGCGTTCGAACAACCGGCCCTAAAAGGCAAAGACAAGATGACATCCAGACTGCAACACCTAACATCTCCAACTGCAGAGGCCTAGGGCCGAAGATCCGCCCAGGCCTACAAGAAGTCTACAGCAGCACCATACGACATCAAGAAGATACCATCAGCTACCAAAAGCCATAAGTGTAATCCAGAATTGTTAGTTTTTGGCAAGAATTTGAATACATTTGTTAATGCAATTTACTAAGTCATTTTATTTATTATATCTTTATGAACAATACACATGATTGGTTAAAATATATTGTTTTGTTTGCTACCATTCTAAATTTTCAGAGTTCATATCTAAGGTTAGGACAAGACGAACACACACCTGAGTGACTGAGCTAAGCTAAGGGTGTAACGATGGCTATCTTAGTTGATTGGGGTAGTATTTTCGAATATTGTTTCAATTAGCTGGGTAGTCCATCGCTTACTCGTTACAATATAAAGGTATGGTCTTTACCATACTGTTCAGTAGTCATAAGGAATTTTTCTTTAATCATCGGGTCATATTTTTTGATATTACAATTTAGGATTGGAAGTGGATTCATTAGTGTATCATAGTCTAATTCATAGCATGGAAAATTTGCGCTTTTGTATATTTTTTTGAAAATATGGAAAAAAATATTCTAATGCCGAAACTAAGTATGGAACAATATGCCTTGTATAAAAATTAGGTTTGTTTATGAGTCTTTTACGTATTTCAATTAGGAGTAAGATTATGGGATGATTCTCAGTAATGATGATTTTACTTAAAAATTTAGAAGCTAACAATAATCTTCTGTGTTCTAGGTCCATTTGGGCAGACTCTGCCAAAATTGCCAAATTTGGTGTAGACTTCATGCACCCCAAACATATCTTAAGTCCCTCAAAAAATACTACATTGAGTTTGTTGTTGCATTTTTGTGATATTGGGTTGAATAGGAAGGAACCATAATCGAGGTGAGATCTGATCAAGGCATTAAAAACCATTAGGAGTGTTCGTGGGTCAGCTCCCCACCAGACTCTACATATTGCACGTAGGATGTTAATATTTTTCTTTGCCTTGAGTATAATATTGTCAACATGTAAGTCCCATGATAGATGCTTATGAAAAATTATGCCTAGAAATTTCACTTCATTTTTTAGAGGAATGGTTGTGTTGTTGATTTTGATTTCTGTTAGATTATCTCTTCGCCTACCCTTTGTGAACCATAGAGCTTCACATTTGTCTTTGGACAAAGACAAGTCATGTTCTGCAAGCCAGTGTAATGTGTTTTCCAATTCTTTGTTTATTTTACTTACCATGCTTTGGATATCATATCCCTTATTATACAAAACCAAGTCGTCTGCATATCCACATATTTTCATATCCACAACTTCATTATTGATAATACAAAACAATTCTGCTATATAAATATTAAACAAAATGGTACTTAAGGGAGAACCTTGAAGTAGCCCCTTAGTTGCCATGAAAGGTCCCAAAAAGTCACCATCATTAGATCTTGAATATAAAAGTCTGTTCTGTAAAATTTTGAACACAATATTATTTATTGCAGATGGAATATTTCGAAGTTTCAGTTTGCTATAAAGTTTGTATATATTGACATTATCATATGCTGTTTTGATATCAAGAAAGATGGCCAAAACCGATTGGGAGGATTCAAAGGCTTCCACAATTGTGGAATGAAGGAGGGTCAAGTTGTCAGCAGTGCCTCTACCTTTTCTAAAACCTGTCTGATGGTTGGTGAATGAACAGTTATGTTCTAAGGACCAATCTAGGCGATTCTTGATTAATATTTCTAATGTTTTAAGCACACATGAGGATAAAACTATTGGTCTGAAACTACTGGCTAAGAGTGGATTTTTGTGTGGCTTTAAGATATTTATAACATGGTTTTTCCAATCTTCAGGCAGGTTGTCACCATTTAGACAATTATTGTAGATGTTCAACAGAAAATGTTTAGCTTGTAGTGGTAGATGTTTTATCATAAGGTAAGGAATGTCGTCCATACCTGGTGCCGAATTTTTTTTTTTTATTATTTACAGCATTGTTAAGTTCCCAGATTGTAAAAGGGGAAACTTGCTCGTTTATATCGTCAAGCTCAAAATTTGGATCAATAAAAACTGCAGACATGTTCTGTAGAATTTCTGTTTTAATGTTATCTGCGGGGTTATGAAATGTCTGGCCGTAATTTTTGTTATTTGAGAATTTTTTAACTTTATTCCAAACATAGGTAATGTTAGATTCCTTATTTAATGATTCACAGAAGTTTATGAATTTATTTCTTTTTTTAATTCTGAGGTTTCGTTTAGTTTGGGCGATTATACGTTTAGCGTTTATATAGTTCTCTAAGGAAACAGATTGTTTAAAGTTTTGAATTGCCTGTTTGCGGCTTTTAATCCAAAGTGAACATTCTTCATCCCACCACGGATTTGAAGGTTTACCCTGTGTTCTACAGTTTTTATAGGGAATTGAGTTATCTGCTACTTGATTAACTACCTTCAAAAACTCATTGTAATTAGAGTTTACCGGTAAATCAAGCATTCCTGTTATCATTCCAGTGTGGATGTGGAATGTATACCAGTCTGCTCTTTTGATATTTCTCATTTTGTATGTTTGTGTATAGATGCTATTATTTTTGTTAAACTCATTGTTTATTATGACAAAGGTGGGGAAATGGTTGCTATTTCCACAATCTTGTATGACACCCCAAGTAGAACATAGAGTCATATTATTACTTGCTATGGCTAGATCTACAGCGCTAAGATTATTATTAGGAGGTTGAAACAATGTTGCTGACCCATCATTTAGGATAATTCTTTATCAAAAATAAAATCATAAATATTTTTTCCTCCCTTATTGGTAGGACATTTATCCCATAGGGGATGGTGAGAGTTCAGATCACCTAGTATAATTAAGTTTTCTGTAGGTATATTTTCTATTGTTGAGCTCAAGAAAGGAAGAGTTGTGGCATTATTTGTATTGGAGTAAATGTTTATTATGTATAAGTTACCAATTTTTGTTGTTATGTATTGGATTTGGCCTGAGTTGTACTTCTGAATTGTAGAAAAAATAATAGATTTCTTGATACAAGTAGCTACTCCACCATAACCGTCATCTCTGTCATGTCTGACAACATTATAATACTTCAAAGAAAAATTTAAAATCTTGTTTAAGCCAAGTTTCATTAATAGCAATTATGTCAGGGTCTTCTTTAAAAATTAAGTTCGTTATGTTTTCCCTGTTTGATTTGATACTTCTAATATTCCACTGAATAATTTTTTATTTATTTTTTAAATTCATGATTATGTGATTTGATATATGTTTAATTAATTAAAATCAGAATCAGATTTATCCTCTTGGTCCATATAGGACTCTACGTTTAATCGGGAAAATAAATGGTTTTTACGTAAATTTAAGTTTTCTGATGATGTATTACTAATAAAATTTAGGTATGAGTTTAAAAAGTCATTTGAAGAAAAGGTATCAATATTTTGAAAGTTTTGCGATGCACTGGATTGCCAGGCTTGATTGGAGTTTTGTGATAAATTAGCTAAGGTTCTTGATTTGAAAGGTTACTGAACGAGAAAATGAGCTAGTGGGGGTAGAAGTTGGCTTTTCTGGTCTTAATTGCTGTGTATATGTACTATTTTCATTTGGTTGCTTATCTTGACGTTTTTGCACGACTCACCGTTTGTTGTCGGAGTTCAGAACCACCTGTTGAAAGGAACGTTTTACTGTAGATGATCTAAAATTGTTTGTTCTACGTTGCGATGGTTCTATGGTGTTAGAATTATTTGTACTGGTACTTGGAGTATTTTCTAATGGTCTGCTGTTATTTTTAAAATTTGGAAAATCTCTCGGGTTATAAATAAATTTATTGTTTGAGATGTATGATTTTGGAATGGCTTCACTTGCCTCAAAAAATGTCAAATTTTCAGACGCCATGAGTTCTTTAATATTCTTTTGCCTTGTATATTCTGGGCAGATCTTGTCAATAGATTTGTGAGAGTCCTTGCAGTAAAAACATTTTGTCATGCATACGTCTTCATGTTTGTTTCCCCGCAATTAAAACGTCTTTCTTTCCCTTTACAGTTTGTTTTTGTGTGGCCAAATCAAAGGCAGTTATAGCATTGTGTCACTGGGGCAATATATGTGTCCACTAGTCTTGGCATAAAAAACACAGTTTTGGGCACAAGAACGCCTCGAAATGTAAATAGTGTCGTACCTGTGGGTTCATAAGAACTTACTCCATCTTTAATTACTCTTCTATTTAATCTTTTTATATGTAAAATTTCAATGTCATTTCCTGTATCGCAACACCGAAGAAGTTCTTTTTCATCAATATCTGTATCAATCTGTCTGACGATACCTTTGCAGGTTACGAAGTTAAAAGGTATATATATCTTGTATCCCTGATTTAGAAGTTGAGTGTTCTTAAGTAGCATGTTAGCCGAGTGAAAATTGGCAAATTCAACTGAAACTCTATTGAGCCCTTTACTATCTATTTTTTTAACGTCATTAAGTTTGAGGTTGAATATATCTCGAGCTATTTTAATTGTATTGAATGTGCCAATTTTTATATTCGGTATATTTGTAGATTCAAGATATACTACAAAAGGTCCATGATCTTTTTCGGAGTATGTATTAACCTGTTTTTCTTCCTGAGAATTATTGTCGGAAGTCTGATTTTGATTTTTCTCGGAATTATTAGTCATTGCAATTTTAGCCGGAGAAGTATCAGGATAAGGGGGGACTGAGCCCCCTTCTCCTCACTCATTGTAAGAAAAAACCAGTCAATGAAGTATTAATAACTAGAAAGCAAAAAGAAATAAAAAGAGCAAGCAAAATAGCATAAAAGAAAGCCGCTTGAAAAAAAAAATATAAGCAAAAATGCTCAACTTACCTATATGCAAACACTTAAGCAACAACACCGGCGGTTGTTAGCTAGGTTTAGACCCTAAACTAGTGGCAAACTTTAACTGCTGCAAAACAGAAACTGCTCACACCTCGAAAGCGTAATGTCTAGTTTAGAAATATTAAATTTTTGGAAAATATTTCTTAAATTTAAAATACGCGGTCTGAAATATCTATTTTAAATTTCAATAAACCATTACCATCGAAACATAAACTTTCAAATCTTACTCCATTTTTAGATGAAAACCATATATTACGAGTAGGCGGGCGACTTAGACTATCTGCATTAGCATTAGACTTTAACTCTAAGCACCCCATATTAATTTCATCTAATCATCCCTTCACTAAACTGATCTTTGAACATAAACATACAGTTCTATTACATGCAGGTCCTCAACTCATTCTCTCATCAATTCGACAATCTTATTGTATGTAAGAAACTGTAAGAAATTGTCATGTTTTAAATTTAAACCTGAATTTGCCAGTTGTCCAATGGCAAGCCTGCCCGAAGCTCGCACAACACCATCAATGCCATTTTAACACTGTGGCATAGATTTTGCAGGACCATTTTTATTAAATAATAAACCGGGTAGAGGAGCGATAACAATAAAAGGTTATATTGTTGCTCTATATAACTCCATATAAAAATTTTAACATTACAACAAAAACACCTAAATAAAAATTCACCGCAATTAAATTCTGCATAGAGATATGTTTTTCCCGATTTGCTCCGACGAAAATTTTCTTCGGAAAATGCGGGTTTTCCCAACAAAAACTCTAATTTTCAAATAAAGTTTTAGGTAAGTAATTATTAATCAATAATTAAATAACTTAGCGACATCAAAGCTTTCTTGGTATAGATTGTAATTCCAGAAGCCGGTGAAAATTAAGCGAATATTTTAGCAACAATTCAATTGTTAATTAACAATTTACGATCGAAATAATAACCAAAATAATCATGATACATTGATCAAACTTATAAAGATTATAAAGATGCGATGCTTTTTTAATATTTTATTGACAAAATATAAATTTTTGGTTTTTTTGCATAATTATTAAATTTTGAAAAAAAAATAGTTATAATACGCTTGTCTAATTAGTAAAGTACAAAGAAAGGTTATTTACCAGCAATTTCATTGCTAGAATCGAATATTATGATCCTATAGGGCTTTTCATCGACTGTCATTTGTTTCGAGCTTCTGTCATGTGTCACATAATATTAATATATCTACGTCATACGTCTTCGGTTTGTATATGGTTTGTATAATTGGTAATACCATAATAACGTACGACGGAGATATATTAATATTATGTGACACATGACAGAAGCTCGAAACAAATGACTGTGAATGAAAAGCCCTATATATTAATAATATAGGTATGCAAAGTCCGCAGATAGTGTGCCACTTTTTTATTAACAAAATGGCGTGTATTAAATAGTGTGATGTTATGCCTTCTGGTCCCAATTAATTAAAACTCAGGTTTTCCGATAACATTATATTTAATTCGAAGTCGATGATTCACTACATAAGTTGTTTACAATATTAACTTGACCTATCCTATACGTGAATACCTTCCAACTACATCAATACTTAACAATAACTACATCAATAATAATCTTTCTCGACCGAGTTAATGTTTATATACACATTTAAATAATAACAAAACATGACAATTCAATGTTACTTGCGGTTTTTGAATCCAAGAACAGATACTACATGGATTAATGACTTTGAATGAGTTTTAAACATCTTTTGTACAGGGTGATATTATAATACCACACCTCCCCGTTTTGTTAAAATTACATATTTTTAAAATGTGATGCTCCTCTTTCCCTTTTACAAAAATGTTTATGGTTACCTAATACTATTTTGAAAAATTAAATTTCCTAACTATGCTAACTAACTGTAACATGGTACATTTCAGATCAATCAATTTTTCCCTAAACATGTATATTCTTTTTCCTATTTTACACAAAAGTTCATATTTTCCCTATACTAAAACTGGTATTTTATAACCTATTACTAGTTCACGTACTTTCACGTCGTGTCTTTTCGTCCTTTTTTTTTTCGTTCACTAATTCACTTCATCAAAACAGTGTCCACAGTGAATGAAATTGATCCTTACTTTTAAATAGTCTTTTAGTGCCTATAGGCATCTCATATAAGCGGGGGAATACCTAACTAAAAATCTCGTATCTACCTAAAAGTCCTAAGCTAAGCTAATATTACTCGAATAAGTAAAAAAATGTATCCTTTACTCTATTAATAATTCCTATTTCAGTCTTCTTTTGATTTATTTATATATGTCTTACTATAAAATAATGTACCTATAATAAAAATGTAATCTCTCTAAAACTTCTAATATGTCTCTATAAAACTTTCAATAACTCTCTTGTACCTATCCTAAAGATTTAATCTATCTAAGAACTTCACTTTTTGTGTCCCTTTGCTTACTATCTACTAACACTATTGTAAGATATTGTCTATCCTTAATTCAAATACTTCCATTTTCTGCGAAAATTTAACCTGAATTCATTATCTACATTTAAAAATAAGTTATTTATAATTAACATTACTTTAGAGAAAAAAAATTTACAGCTTTAATTCTTAGACATATTTCAATGATTAGCTACCTACTTATTTGCTTAGTATCTTCTTAATTTTGCTTCTTTTCTTGCAATTTTTATGTGTCTTCTTTCATTTTTCCCACATATTTTACTAAAAATTCTCTTTTTTCTTTCTTTTCTTCTTGTCTGGTACTACAACTATATTTCTTCATTTTCTCCACATAATAACACTTCTACAGTGTACATAATTCATCTTCATATACATATTTCATATAACAATCATATATCATTTATCTCATATATCATTTCATATAACATCATAATCATCACTTCATATACTAGTTCCGATACCTTCGTTTTACCTTAATAAAAGAGGTTTCACTCGGATGTCTTAGTTCTCCGCCAATATTAACCCGAATTTTCGCCCTGATCTGTACGCACCATTTAGGTGGTATAGTTAACTCAAAACACGGAATAGGTATTTTATGCGGTTCAAATTCTTCTAAAAATACCACAACCTCAATCCCTTGCTTTGAGGCCGTTGTTTATTCACGAATAATCATGAATAAAATAGGTACCCTTCAAAACACAGAGTGGGTCTCTAATAAGCTTTCAAGCTTCTATAAATCACTTAGTACCTTCCTAATTTGACAAGAGCAGTGGGTTTCTTATTTTCTCTAGTTGCCTCATAATATTTAGCTTATAATATTGTTAGTTCTTCTTCTAATCTATATAGTTCTTCTTCAAATTCCTTATCTCGACTCATCAGGTCGGTTCGTTAAAAATATATCTCTTGCTTATAGCAATGTTTGTTGTATGTCATCACTAATCATTATTCATTAAAAAAATATCATTTATCACACAAAAAATTATTAATTCAGGTTCATATCATACAAAATTTAACACAAAATCGATAAAAATGTATCTAAAAGATCAATAACAAAAACAACTGCTAATAAAATTCAATAAAAATTCAAAAATAGCATATGCAAAAGTTAGATAAAAATATTCAAAATCAGTTCATATCTCAAAATTCGATAGAAATTTTTGAAGAAAAAATTCGAGATTCCATAAAATATTCAAAAATAACCGGACTAGAAATAGAAATCGGATAGAGATTTTTCAAATAAATTCGATAAAATTCAAAATTCAATAATAGCATATATAATAAACTTTGATAAAAATATTCAATTCAAAAAATCACTTCATGTTTCAAAATTCATAGATATTCTTAAAAAAAAATCGATACTTCATAAATTATTCAAAAATCAGAAAAGATAAATATTTAATGTTCAATAATAATATAAAAACGAGGGAAGCATTTTTAATAAAGATAGACATTCTTACTTACATTTTATCACTTTGTCTTTGTTCCCTGGGTTCTCTGCATCTTCGTCCTGGTCCATCTTCGTTTCCAATTTTTGTCGCCCATTGTCAGAAGATTCTCCCAATTAATTTACAGGAGCGCCATGTAAGAAAAGTTGAAGGGTTGGTATACAATTAACCCTTATAGTCAGTATTTAAATAATTACTGCTTCATCTGCTACAACATACTTTATTTACAAGTCTTTGAAGTGTATTATAAACAATAACATTATATCAGCCAAACCATGTCGCAATTCTACGTACAATAATATAATTCATTCTCTCGTGTTTTGTCGTCTATTTTATATTTTATTCTTATCCCCCAAATCGTGTTTTCTCAATTATTGGTCTATAACTCCGAAGATTTTAACTTTACACCAAAAATACTCAAATAAAAATTCACCCCAATTTAATTCTACATACAGGCATGTTTTCCCGATTTGCTCCGACGAAAATTTTCCTCGGAAAATGTGAGTTTTCCCAACAAAATCTCGAATTTTCAAATAAATTTTTTGGGTAAGTAATTATTTATCAATAATTAAATAACTTGGTGAAATAAAAGCTTTCGTGGTATAGATTATAACTGCAGAAGCCGGTGAAAATTAAATGAATATTTTAGCAACAATTCAATTGTTAATTAACAATTAACAGTCGCAATAAAAACCAAAATAATCATGAGACATTGATCAAACTTAGAAAGATTATAAAGATGTGATGCCTATTTAATATTTTGTCGACAAAATATAAATTTTCTATTTTTTTGTATAATCTTTAAATGTTTAAAAAAATAGTTATAAACAAATTAACATTTCTCAGAAATTGTTTATTATATTCTAATTTTAAAAAATACTTAAAATGCGTATTTCAAAGGTCTTGAAAATGAATGCTTCAAAAAAATTTTCCAACCATTTGCAAAAAAGTTATGAAACAGCAAAGTAAATATACGATTGCTCCGTTGTTTATAATTTGTTTTAATTGTTTCAAAGCTTAAAAGTGAGTCTGTGGTACAATCTAATTACTCACAAAGAATATCAAATATTAGTTCAATGGTTCTATTTTAATCAAAGAATAAAAATACTCTTTTTTGGAATTTTTAGCGCGAAAGTAGGCTTGATACAGATCCGGAGATGTTCACTCGAAGCGACTGACACGCTTTAAACTCGCGCGAGTTGTGTATGTGGACGGGTATAATACATAATACATAGCTACGGTACTGTATTAGTCTACTTTCGCGCGTGTAAATTACAAAAAAAAATATTTATAATCTTTAATTAAAATATAACCATTAAACTTATAATCAATATTATTTTTTGTAAGTAATTAGCTTGTACTTTAAACGCACTTTTAAGCTTTGAAAGAATTAAAAAAAATTATAAACAACGCAGTAATCGTATGTAAAAACTTACAATTCACGACCCCGTCTGTTCAGCTGGTAAATTCCAACAGAAAATGGACCTAGTTACTCGAAGGAGTAAAGACCAATATAAAAATAAAATAAAAATTTTATTTTTAATTCAGTTGCAATGCGAAGGCAAAACAATCTTACTTTTCAATTAGAATATGGAGCGCAGTCCAGTCCTCTGAATCGCGATTTTGGGCTCTTATTGGAGCCTCATCGAAGAGAACGTAGGCTTGTTCTCAATACTCCAATTGATCAGCACCGAGAGCTTTAGTAATATTATAATAATTTTTAAATATTATTAATAATGCTATTAGGATCGAAAACTTCATCTTTTAATTGACAGATGACGCTAGTCACCTAATATTTTCACTTCAGTTGCAATGGGTGGGAAAAGCTCTCGATGCTGATCAATTGGAGCATCCACTACTGCACGTACACAATTATTTTTAACACTAAACACTTAATAATATTCTGGGAGGGGTAGTTCTGAACCCACAATTCTTATGCGAGGAAGAAGAAGGCGGTGTTGTCGATTTTCCGTCGAATGAAGCTTGCAATTGTTATTGTTTAACTTATTTAATTCTCATTT
Organism: Diabrotica virgifera virgifera; assembly: GCF_917563875.1. Taxonomy (NCBI): domain Eukaryota; kingdom Metazoa; phylum Arthropoda; class Insecta; order Coleoptera; family Chrysomelidae; genus Diabrotica; species Diabrotica virgifera. The sequence continues at coordinate 168,391,250 of NC_065443.1, read as the reverse complement.
TTTACAGTTGAATTTTTACCGCTCCTGTTCATACTATTGATTTTTTCTAATATTAAAAATATATAATTTATTATTTCTTTAATTTATAAAATTGGCTGTGTTCTAAAATTTGCCGCCCCTAAATTTGCCGCCCTGGGCAGACGCCCAGTTCGCCCACCCCTGGGGCCGGGCCTGCAAGCCACTTTTTGACAATTGAAATTTTTCCCATATTCTGATCATTGGAATAACTAATCTGTTCAGTACAAGAGAAATGTCTCAGTATAATAAACATCATTGTAATAAGTTTATACATTTAAGAAACTCTAACAAAAAAATCATATTGAATATCTAAGGAAGAGAATAGATCCCCTAGCAGGTATTCTATATAAAATCAGGATATTGATTCCTCAAATATATTTAATAAATATAACATACTTTGCAGTAATCTATTCGAAGCTTCAATATTTTCAATATGAACATTACAACAATTAAAAAACATGGAAGCCAAATCTGCTTGTTTAGTAATTTTATTACACTAAATAAAACTAACCCCAGGGGTGGGCGAACTGGGCGTCTGCCAAGGGCGGCAAATTTAGGGGCGCGGCAAATTTTAGAACACAGCCAATTTTATAAATTAAAGAAATAATAAATTATATATTTTTAATATTAGAAAAAATCAATAGTATGAACAGGAGCGGTAAAAATTCAACTGTAAAAAATGAGAATTAAATAAGTTAAACAATAACAATTGCAAGCTTCATTCGACGGAAAATCGACAACACCGCCTTCCTCGCATAAGAATTGTGGGTTCAGAACTACCCCTCCCAGAATATTATTAAGTGTTTAGTGTTAAAAATAATTGTGTACGTGCAGTAGTGGATGCTCCAATTGATCAGCATCGAGAGCTTTTCCCACCCATTGCAACTGAAGTGAAAATATTAGGTGACTAGCGTCATCTGTCAATTAAAAGATGAAGTTTTCGATCCTAATAGCATTATTAATAATATTTAAAAAATATTAAAATATTACTAAAGCTCTCGGTGCTGATCAATTGGAGTATGGAGAACAAGCCTACGTTCTCTCCGATGAGGCTCCAATAAGAGCCCAAAATCGCGATTCAGAGGACTGGACTGCGCTCCATATTCTAATTGAAAAGTAAGATTGTTTTGCCTTCGCATTGCAACTGAATTAAAAATAAAATTTTTATTTTATTTTTATATTGGTCTTTACTCCTTCGAGTAACTAGGTCCATTTTCTGTTGGAATTTACCAGCTGAACAGACGGGGTCGTGAATTGTAAGTTTTTTGATATCCCTCTTGTCTTCTTCGCTTCAGCATCCATTTGGCTTGCAAATTTTAGAAGCCTTGGAGGTGTTACCAAGGAAATGGACCAATAAGTTTTCAATTTAAAAATCTTTTAGTAATATTTTAATATTTTTTAAATATTATTAATAATGCTATTAGGATCGAAAACTTCATCTTTTAATTGCCAGATGACACTAGTCACCTAATATTTTCACTTCAGTTGCAATGGGTGGGAAAAGCTCTCGGTGCTGATCAATTGGAGTATGGAGAACAAGCCTACGTTCTCTCCGATGAGGCTCCAATAAGAGCAGAAAATCGCGATTCAGAGGACTGGACTGCGCTCCGTATTCTAATTGAAAAGTAAGATTGTTTTGCCTTCGCATTGCAACTAAATTAAAAATAAAATTTTTATTTTATTTTTATATTGGTCTTTACTCCTTCGAGTAACTAGGTCCATTTTCGCTTCAGCATCCATTTGGCTTGCAAATTTTAGAAGCCTTGGAGGTGTTACCAAGGAAATGGACCAATAAGTTTTCAATTTAAAAATCCTTTAGTAATATTTTAATATTTTTTAAATATTATTAATAATGCTATTAGGATCAAAAACTTCATCTTTTAATTATTAAATGATTTTTTTCCCGTGCCAAGGAACAAAGAGTTCTACTTACTTAAAAAAAAGTAAGTGTGTAATTATTGATATTGATAGTGAATTTTTGGATATTAAAAGATGTTAATTTATAGTAATGTATTAAAATTTCATGAAAATATTGTAAATAGATATGTTTTTAAGCGTGTATCGGTCAAATAAAGTGAAAAAAGGGGTATTAAAAAATTTAGCATAAAGCACACATCAATAAAAATACCATTATGGATCTACCAAGGGGGAGGGGGCGGCGGTCGCCAGTCTTGCCCAGGGCGGCAAAATCCCTAGGGCCGGGCCTGGTGGCTTGTCAATATATTTAAACACAGTTTTATCTGCGTAAAACATAAAATTATTTGTAACTGAAAGAAAAAGTAATAAATTCTTTAAGACATTTTAATCACAGTTTTACAATGTAGAATAACAGTTTGTAAAATTAAAGTTTATGTATCGTATACTTATCTAATTATAAATTGTTTGCAAAAAATAAAAACCTATTTAGATGATAAATAAAGTTATTCTCGCACTTTGTTTTTTTTTTATAATACATACATATATATATATATATATATATATATATATATATATATATATATAAAAGAAATAAGCAAAATCATTGGCTAATACTCGTAAAGTGAATGTGAATTTAGTTGGAAATATATAAAATGATAAAGGGTCATCATTCCATACATTTCTGTGCAACTATATACACCGGTGTTTCGGCCTATTTGGGCTTCGTCAGTATAGTGTAGCAAGTTAAAAAAGTTGTTTGTTAACTTGTAAAAGGATTACTACAGGAGCATATATATATATATATATATATATATATATATATATATATATATATATATATATATATATATATATATATATATATATATATATATATATATATATATATATATATATATATATATATATAGTCCGTCCTCTATAACTTTTCCCATGCGGTATGATTCATTTTCAATCAAATTAAGTCAAAACATAAATTGAAACGAACGTCGATTTGTATAATATACATTTTGTATACTATATACTACACACATCAGCGTACGTTTCACTTGCTGTTTTGACTTAATTTGATTGAAAATGAATCGTACCACATGGGAAAAGTTATAGCGGACAGACTATAAACCACGATTATATATGTACATATATACATACACACATAAATATACAGTAAAGAAGACACCTCGACACCTTAATCCGGTCAACTTAGACATCAAAATGCTTGGCAAATAACAAAAATTGCCGGAGAGCCAAATTTTGGTGGAGAGCTAGGGTATACCATAACAAATAAAGTTTAAAAAGTCCCCATCGATCCCATGTGTGCGTCAAAAGTTATTCGGGGTCAAAGGTCAAAATTTGAGATTTTTTGGATTTTTTTCGAAAACTTTAAGTTTTATCAAAAAAAAACCTCAAACCAAAGTTGTAGATCTTAACATTCTCTACAAAAATTGTCCGTACAATTTTTTTCCTAAGAGTTACCATTCCTGAGAAAGTTACTTTATACATTATATGCACATATAAGCCACGTATATACATATGTGGCCCTTAAGACAAGTATAGATGCCTATTTGTGTCTCTTTTATATAGTATATTATACTATTCTGAAAATATTTCTTCAAAAGGTAATCAGTCCCAAACTGAATTTCCTCTATCCACGTGGCCTTGAAAAACATTTGGCTATACCATTGTTTAAAAAAGAACAGATTGTCTATTATAGGCAATGGCTACAGTATTGTCCGTAGGTCTGGTTCATAATATTATCTGTTTCTTTTAGTGCTAAAGGTTCAGTTCAAGTGAATATAAGTACTTATTACAAGCGTCTACCATTTAGTACCGTTACCGTTATTATTTCAACGCATGAGTATCACTGAAGCTTTTGAGGATGAGATTGAAAATTTTTTTGAGTATGAATTAGCTCCCTTACCCCTTATCACTTTTCGATGCAGCTGGAATGCGTAAAACTACAAAGTCAGCAATTTATTATTGCTTTGAATCAGTCAATACTGAGGTTAATCGTAGAAACGCTACTTACATTATTGATGGAGGGTAGGTACCTACTACATCACGTTGTGTGGGATCGAGAAGAAACCTTTAGCGTTATTTTTGATAAATATGTTCAGTATCTACGCAGACATTACGGGCTTACAGTGACAGTGGTATTTGACGGCTACAATGACTCGACAAAGAATATTAAAGCTGCAGAACAACGTCGTCGAACTACAAAAACATCATCGGGTTCTGAGATTATCTTTGATGAAAATATAACAGTTCCAGCGAATCAACAACAATTTTTCGCCGACATTAATAATAAATCTCGTTTCATTTCCATGTTAACTGACAAATTAACAGCTGCGAATATTGAAGTGAAACAAGCTAAAAATGACGCAGATGTCCTTATAATTGAGACAGCAATTGAAAAATTTAAGGCAACAAACACAACAATTGTAGTTGGTGAAGATGTTGATTTGTTGGTACTGATTACTGCAAGGACTCCAGTAGATAAAGTAATTTATTTTCTGAAACCTGGAAGGGCTCAACAGCGAACAGAGATATATTCGAATAGTTTATCGGCTTATCCCAAATGCCAAAAGTACATTTTATTTTTACATGCGATAACCGGCTGCGACACTACGTCCGCAATTAAATTAAATGTACAGAAGGGGCAAAACGTCAGTACTTAAATTATTCTAAAAAAAGATTTGACTGACTGCTGTAAAGTTTTTACAGAACTTCATTGTACACCGCAAACAATAATTACGGAAAGAATTCGCTTTCTTCTTGCGGTTTATGGAGCTCCAAAAAAAATTATTTGTCTTGATAAATACCGATACTTAACTTTTGTAAAAAATACGCGAAACAAGAAACAAGTACAACTATCATGTCTTCCTCCAACATCAGCATCTGCTTTTCAACATTTGTATCGAGTAGGTATATTATCAAGTTCAAACATGGCTAGGCAATGAACTGAATCAAGAAGACTGGGGTTGGAAATTAATAGATAATACTCTGGAACCGATTAAAACCTTACTCCCACCTGCTCCAGAAAAACTCCTTAACACTATTTTTTGCAATTGCAAAAAAGGTTGTAGTGCCAAATGAAGATGTAAAAAAGTTGGGTTGCTGTGTTCTCTAGTGTGTACCAACTGCCAAGGTCAGTCTTGCTCAAGTGTCCAGTTTAGTACAACAGAGGAAGACTCCTGTGATTTTAATGAAGAGACCAATGACTCAGCCACATTTGAACAATTTTTGAACATCCAGCAAGAGGAAGAGGAAGAAGATGAAATCGAAGAAGACTTGAGACTGTTGAAGTAGACTTTCAAGAATATGAATCTGATTAAAATATCTAAAGAAATCAAAACAATAGTTAACCGAATAATCAATAGAAATATCAACAATCAATATCAATAATAAGGTAATATCTAGAACTTGACCGGTATTGTTTCCTTAAATTATCCTAAAATTGTCAAAACAGTTAGTGGAGTAGGCCTACAGGGGAAACCACGGTAAAAAAACGCGCCGAGTACACTACCTCACAGGTGGTGTGGAAACGTGTGCATATCATGTATAATGTGACTCTTTGAATCGCGATATCTCAGGAATGGCAACTCTTAGGAAAAAAATAGTAAGGACAATTTTTGTAGAGAATTTTAAGATCTACAACTTTGGTTTAAGGTATTTTATTGATAAAACTTACCGTTTTCGAAAAAAATCCAAAAAATCTCAAATTTTGACCTTTGACCCCAAATAACTTTTGACGCACACATGGGATCGATGGGGACTTTTAAACTTTATTTGTTATGGTATATCCTAGCTCTCCACCAAAATTTGGCTCTCCGGCAATTTTTGTTATTTGAAATGTCTATATAGACCGGGTTACCTTCCAGGATAAGAGGAACATCGATTATGTATGTACGGAAAGACATTTAGGTGTTTACGAATTTAGCAAACAGTTTATAAAATAAAAATATATAAAGAAGGAAGTGTTAAGCCACCTTTATATGGTCAATATTATTAAGGCAATATTTTTCCATGATATTATTATTTCAATATAGTCCTTACACATTCAATATATTGACCAATATCGATATTGCTTCAATAATATTGACCGTGTAAATGTGGCTTTATATAATATGTATATACATACATATGCAGTAAAGAAGACACCTTCCAGTATAAGAACATCAATTATGCATGTATAGAAAGACATGTAGGTGTTTAAGAATTAAGCAAACAGTTTATAAAATATATAAAGAAGGAAGTGTTAAAATTCCTTGATCTTTTTAATTCCTTTAGGGACCATTTAACGATGCTGTCTAAAAAAATACCAAGAAATTGTACAGAATCAAGGTACTGATCTAGCTGTTATTAAAAACAAGGGCTGAAGAGCTCCTTTATAGGATAATGCTACTGTCTTATCAACGTGAAAAGAGAGTAAATTAGAGTCAGACCAGGTTTTTTTGTAAGTAGTTCAGAAGTTAAGTTGCATGAAGAGTTGCAATATTTGGGTTGCTTCAAGTGATACTGGTATTATCAGCAAAAAGAAAAATTTTTTCATTGGTGATGTCATTTATAAAGATAAGGAAAAGCAGAGGACCCAATACTGAACCTTGTGGTACCCCACATACAATGTTTTTGAGACTAGTCAGTATCAGAATTGGCAGTTGAACATAATGCAAAATCACAATTTGGACAAAACCAGTGTTCTACTGGAACGTGAGTCAAGTTCACACATTCAAAGTGATACCACTGCATAGTACAATTATCATTGTCACATCGTAACATAGCTCGTCCATCATCAGGCTTTTCGCAAAGACACCAAAGTGCCACTCTTGCAGATCCCCTTGTTCTGTAAAAAATCTTGCAAGTAACTCAGGTTTGATAATTAAGTTATGAAAATTTAAAGCTTTTTGTACATTTTCTAAACAAAATGAATTGTTGTAAAAGATTATTTCAATGAAAATATTGTCTTTTGACCACACAATGAAGTCACAATATTTACTTTTTGTTACAAACATTTGTAACTGGCACTGGTAATAATATGCATGTTTTTTGTCTAAGGTAATATTTTCATTGTTCAAGATAAGACATGTATTTTTTAGCACTGCAAATTGTTCAAAAGTTAAGTCTGATTTTAATAAATAAGGACATTTCACTTCTACAAAACCTTGTCCACAACAGTCACAAAGCACTAATGCATCAGGTGAAGCACCAAACTCGGGATCACTTTTGGAAATAAAAAATCCTGTCGATCTAATACTTAGATTCTGATGCTGCTGCTTCATGGCACTTTCATAATCTTCAAGCGCTATTTTTTCATGCTTCAAGCCATAGGAAGTTTGCCTCGAATAAAATATGACTTTTTAAGGATAACAAACTCCCTTTATGACCGTAAGTGAAGGGTTTTCTATAGAAGTTCTGCAAACTGATTTGAATTTTGAAGCAGTGATTCGTCCAGCTCTAAATTTAAACCATACATTATTTTGAGATTGATCTCTGGTATACACTTCAACATTTTCAATTTGTTTTCCTGTAATGTTCATAACCTTGTTCTTGGAAATGCTTAAAATCTCTTCGTATCTTTTGTTTCTCATATCTTCATCATACCATGATTCATAAGTCTCTGACAAATCATTAGGATTTTTAGCGCAGTCTCTTTGTTCCATTTCTGAAGCAAAAGGTTCCATTAGACGGCAAATTGCTGGAGAACCTCCACCCTTTATCAATTTTCTTAATAAAGTTTCAGTTTGCCTTTTGGTCATGGAAAAATGCTCTTGCTTTGAAGGTCCTGCCACTGCCAAAGAACCTGCTTTTTGTTTCTGAGTCCACACCATGTTACTCACTGTCACCATAGACGCATTTCTCACTGGTGGAATAGGCCAAGAAGCCAGACGTTCTGTACATGCAATTTTTGATTCATCCTTCGTGTTTGGCCTAAGATGAAGGTAAAACAAAATTGTTGCTACGTGACTGCATGTTTCACCCAACCCAGCCATACAAGAACAATGGGCACTTGAAATAGCATTTTCTAACAAAATAAACCACGTGTCCAGGGGCTTTTCCCTAAAGCTCTGGGAATGTCTGACCTAAAACAAAAAAAATATATTTAAAATGAATAGAAACTTAAAAATTTATTGAGAAGTGCCTTTTAATCAGATTTATAACATTTCTTACCTTGCCAATGACAACATAGGTCTCATCCTTTACTTTCTTTGCCAAAATGCTTAGAACGGCGCCAGATTCAGCAAACTTATAAGCCTGTAGACTCTTCATAGCTTTCAGCTGCTCTGGGGTATAAAAACTATGTGTATTTATTAGGTAACATACCAAATCCACCATTGTTACGTTTGGCAACTCTAATAAGCTTAGGGTACAATCACTTGGCCGAAGTTTATATGGGTCAATATTGTTTATAATACCGATCTTCTGATCATAACAGGTTTTTACATCCCCTGTGAGGGTATCATAATATCCAATATTTGACATTTTTGCAGTTAAAACCACAGATTTTTAATAATAAAACGAAAAAAAGCAAAGAGAACACTGAAAATACGTAAACGACAATGAAAACTTCAAAGCTTGTTGGCTGGCCCTCCAAATGCAAATGGCGGGCTGTCAAAGTCACGTGACCTGGAATGGTCTATAGGTAAATGTATTACTAACATTGTATTTACAATACAACTCAATGCAACTAGTTAAAAATGTTAGGTAAAATCCCGGGGGCGAAACGGTTCGGCGGCGAAACGGTTCGGGGGCGAAACGGCTGGGGACGAAACGGCGGGGGCGAAACGGTCAAGGGCGAAACGGCGGGGGCGAAACGTCCGTATCCCAACTTTTTTATTATCTCACATAAGTAAATCAATCAAAAAGAAAAATGTTAAGAAAGTCCAAGTCTACAATCAAGTATTAATTTTAATATTTTACATATGCTAGAATATTCCACAGGGTGTTCCAAGCTTTAAGAAAAAAACACAGTATGATTGTAACACCCGGTATAAAAGACATGTACCTGTCTAGCAACAATATTATTACACCGATATTCTTAACTAATAAGGCTATAACATACTAAAAGAATCACTCAAATCGGACAACAGGTTTTGGGAAATTTGAGACATCAAACATGTCCAATTTTTAGGGTGTTCGTCTAATTTTGCCGGTGTGTGTAGTTCAAAAATTGCAATTTTTCGATTTTTTGAACGTTCAACCACGTTTATCTGGAAAACTATGCATCCTACTAAAAAACTTCTAAGAACATTTTTTACTTTGAATGACCCAAAAAATACAAAAAAAAATTTGTTTTGGGAAAAATAGCTTTTTTGTAATTTTGCAAGTTTTTTGTTTATAACAATCTTATCGACATCCGCACCAACTGTTACCCAAAAAATTCGTGTTCTACGAGTATAAAAAATACATAAAAAAAACTTGGGTAAGTCAATCTAAATAAAGGAGGCCGTTGTACCCCCTCTAGCGACAGTACTATATCCCGTGATTCTTGATATGTTTTTCATATACTTACTGCAGTTTCTATTTCTATATTCCAGATTCTTAAGACACTTTTCTTTCGTCCTTTTTTGTATTACTTCAGTTGCTGCTTTTTTAATGCATTCTTTTATGTTAGACCAATCTAAATTTATATTATTTTCAGTTATATGTTTTTGAAGATGTTGGTGTACTATTTGTTGATATAAATGTCTTTGCTACCTTCTGGCAAGAGATATACTAGTGTAGGAAACAGAGGTTGAACCTCGCAAAATGGACACAAGTCCGTTTTTTTTGTATACCAAGGGGTGCTTATTATGAGAATAACTTTTTCTTAAAAAATTTCGTCCCGGAACCCCCTTTTTCATCCCTTTAAAGGGGGTAATTTGTGGTTTTTGCGAAACGTAGCCCTTCCTGTACGTTTTGCAAAAAATTTAGTTAACAGTAAAATGAAATATTTCCTACTATTTATTTCACGACAGTATATGTCTATCACCCACCATTTTTAGCGGGGGTGGCGCCCCAAAGTTGACAAGTTTTTAAAAAGATGTTTTTAAAAAAATATTTTTCCCTAACTGTAATGAAAATCAAGAAGAAACCCCGCGGCAATTAATCACAAATAAGTGGCTGATTTTTGGAATAGGTTTCATTTAAGGGCAATTGCCCATTTTTAATTACAGGGTGTTACATTTTAAAAAACCTCTTTTTATACGATCTGAACCGCTTATGCTAGAGTAGAAACTTTCAGCGTATTATTACAGTAGAAGTATCATTTACAAATTTGTATAATACACCCCATATCTTCCCCGGAACCACCCTAAAAAAAGGAAAATTAATAAAGAAAATAATCAAAAGTTGATTTTGAGCCACCACTGTCGCTTTAGGGTGCAAAGAAAGTAAAATATGCATAGGTCATAATGTGTAGCAGACAATGTGTTCTATTTTCCATAAGTACGTTATCAATAAAATGAATAGGTGACTAAAAAAAAACAAAAACTAGAACCCGCCAAAGCATTTCTGAGGTTTACGGCGTCACCGTGCCGTAACGGTTGCTCAGACGAAAAAAATGCATAGGACCTTATTTGTAGAGAAAATAGTGGTCTTTAATTCTGTATAAGTTTTGTTTCAAAAGAATGCATATGTAATGAGAAAATCGTAAAAACATGCTCGCCAAGGGATAGGGATAGTTTCCGCAACCCTATTGATATGGGTCATAAGCCCATATGGGTCAAAAACCAAAAAAAAAAATTTCCAACCCATTTTATTTTTTTTTTGCTACAGGGGTTTCATCAAGAAATCGCTTTTGGTGTCCATGCATGGATAATAAGAACATGCACAAAATGATATATGAAGCAGTTTAATACAGGGCATGGTGTGTGAAGGATTCCAAGTCGGTGATTCCAATCACTTTCTTTAGTAACTCTCCTTTTTTGGGGCGGTTCCGGGGAAAAAATGAGGGTGCATTATACAAATTTGTAAATAATAACACCAGTACATGGATAATCGCTGAAAGTTTTTTTACTCAAGCATAACCGGTTCAGATGGTATAAAAAGGGGTTTTTTACAATGTAACACTCTGTAATTAACAAATGAGCAATTGCCCTTAAATGAAACATATACCAAAGTCGCAGCCACTTATTTGTGATTAATTGTCGCAGGGCTTCTTCTTAACATGTTGACCGACAGTGCGTCAAATGTATAAGCAAGTGTTGTGACACTATATATATTTTGCAAAGTAGAATAGGGAAAAATGCATCGTCAATGTGACGTTGTCACATTACATCAATGGAAATTAGACGTTCTGTCCGTCAACGTGTTAATTTCCATTAGTTAGGGAAAAGTATTTTTTTTAAAACAGTCCCTAATAACACAAAACATTCCAGGAATGTCCCTAGAAGGTACACACAGGACATTGAAAACATTCCTGGAATGTCCCCAAAAGCACACGAACGTCCCTGGAAAGTCCCAGGAAAGTGCTGTGTCAGCATTTTAAACATTCCTTGAATGTCTTGTTGGAACATTCCATGAATGTCTACGAATGTTCTTTGAACATTCACAGTATATATTGTTTAGACTGAATGTCTTGTTGAAACATTCCATGAATATTCTTAGGACATTCAAAGTATATTTTTTAGACATTCTCTGAAATATATCATCAGTGATGTGACAATACCTCCTATATGTTTTTTCATGAGTTTTGCAGGAGACGAAAAACATTTTTTACGGTCACCTCCTGTTTTCATACGTAAGTTTTGACTTGTTTTGTAGTAAATAGATAGTTGAATTTACTACAAAACAAATCAAAAAATATATGAAAACACGAGGTGGCCCAAACAAGTTTTTCATCTCCTACAAAATTCATGAAAAAGCAGACAGTAGGAAAAATGAAAGAATACCCATGAACGAACATATAAAACACGCTGTATTATCCTGTCACCGTGTCACACAAAAAACTGGTCAGCACAAGTACATGTAATAATTATTGTTACTTGCACTGGACAATTTTCTTTGTGGCACGGTGACAGGAAAATACAGCGTGTTTTATATGTTCATTCATGAGTATTCTTTCATTTTTCCGACTGTATATGTAGCCATACCAAATAATACATCCTTGATAAATATAAACATTTTTATTGCACAAAATCTTGTCATATATTTTTTTCCATAATCATCACTACAATGACGATTCATTGTATTGAATTGTTCATTAGAATTACAATCTGGTCATAACTCTGACCAATGAGCAATTTTAATTTAACCTAAATTACTACTGTTCCTTAAAATGAAGAGCTTACCCATAGCGTCTCTTATCTAATCTAACAGGCACACAAACACTATGCTCTGCTTTTCTAACCGCACTATTCTAACATACACATGCACACAAGCATTATGCTCTGCTTTTCACTATCACTCAAACTAGTTCAAAAGGCTTTGTCCTCTTCAATCTTCTAGTTTGCCCAGTAGTATCCAGGAGCTGGATTTCCTCAATATTCTTGTAGGTACTTACGAAGTTGTTGCGTGTGACTTCCAACTTTACTCCAACTTTAAAAACAAATCCAGCTGTAAAATATTTATGTGCCTGAAGGCTTTTGTATGCTTTCATCTATAATATCTATAATAGTAATTTGGTGGAATGCACTTTATGGTAAAATCCAATTCTGACTGAATTGTATATGGATCTAAATCCCCAATTATTTTCAGCTTCAATAAATATTTAAAACAATAAAAGAAAAAATGTTATTGCTTGCAAAATTCATCAATATTGATAAATATCAGAGAAAAATGAACATTGATAAAAATTTTTTGCCCTACCTTTCTCCAAACATCTGGTGTCTCCAATAATAATTTCCTTAAATAATCACTTTGCAGTGTGGTAAAGTTTATAAAGTTCACAAAATAGAGCAAACGAAATCCAAATGAATCCAAAATATGACGATAAACAGTGAAATGATGAAATGAAATGATATTACAAACATAACCTCTGTAACCTGCCAACCATGCCAACCAGAACCAGAAGTCACGTGGTTTGGATTGCCTAAATACATATACACGCGCAGCAAATTTGAAAATGAATGCAAATTGAATAGTAAATGGCCTCTCTTAAAATATAGGACATTGGTAGTATGTTCATAGAATGTCTTGTGGTAACATTCCACGAATAACTTAATCAGATATTCACCGAATGTTCCTTGAATGTCCAGTACATTCAAACATTAATAGAACTTTGATAGTACATTCCTGGAATGTTTTGTGTTGTTAGGGGTGGGTGGTAGACATATGCTGTCGGGAAATAAATAGTAGGAAATATAGTCCTCTTCTGTTTTAACCTCTGTTTCTTAAGGCCGCGTCTCACCATCAAATAATTTGATCAAACAGTTTGAGCAAACTTGACGTACTTGAGGAAGTACGTCAAAGTGACGTCACAATTGCAGTTTTTTTGAAATTCTAAAAATCTGTGCTCTCACTATCAGTCTAGTTTGATCAAATTTTTTGTATTGAGTTGTCTAACTTGTTTGTACTTTATTTAAAATTAAAATTTTTCATTATTATCCACAATGAACACTCAGGATGTGACGTCACTAACTGTCACTTTGTGTCACTAACTGTCAAGTTTGATCAAATTATTTGATGGTGAGACGGGGCCTTTACACTATACCTTAAAGACCTCGTCACTTAGTCATATGTTTTGTTTGTTTTTTCCACCTAGACTAGATAATAGTCTTTGTCTCTGTGAACTCTCACGTCTGGCACTAATGGACTATTTTTTATTTACGCACCATATATGTATATTAGTATATTTATGTATTATCTCTTTTTCTGTGAAATTTATTGGTAATTTTTAGTCCGTTATATGTTGCGAATTGTCTCAATTGTTGTCAGTTGTTGTTTACAATATTTTCTCCGAATTTGCCTACTATGTCTGATATTGCAATTTTTCCTATTCTTAAGATTTCGGTGGTCATACGGACCCCAATACGGTAATTTTATTAAAGTGCTTCCAAAAATCAAAATCCTTTTTTGATGTTTGACCAGACCCTTTCTACATCTTGATATTCATTAGAATCCTGACCATATCAAAATCAAACGTGAGATTAGACAGAGATTTATACTATACCACTACTGTTTATGATTAACTATTTAGATGGGAAATAAGCCACAATTAAATTGAAAAAATAATTTTATTAACGTTTCGAAGCCCAAATCGGGTTTCGTTGTCAAAATACAAAATACTGCTAAAATAAACAAAAATGTTGTTGCTAAGTAAAAAAATTTTTCTAATAATTTATTTAATCTGACTCATTTATATTGGCAATTCAGACGTATATTATACATTTTAAAGTAGAAGACTTTAAAATGATATTTTTGTTTATTTTAGCAGTACATATTTTGTATTTTGACAAAGAAACCCGATTTGGGCTTCGAAATGTTAATAAAATTATTTTTTCAATTTAATTGTGGCTTATTTTCCATCTAAATAGTTAATCATAAAAATGCCACAAAGAAATAGCTTCAGAACAACACTACTGTTTAGCTCTGAGAAAATCTTTTAAGAAGCAGTAGATGATGTTGAAGCTGGAATTCGAATTTACGGAGATTGTATCAATAACATAAGATATGCATACGACACGGTGGTATTCGCTGACAGTTCTGAAACCCTTCAGGATTTAATGAATAGAATCACAGAAGTAAGTCAGAGATATGGATCCCTAAACATTATGAAAAGAAAATGTATGATGATCTCTAAGAAGGAACAGCAATTTGGACGAATCAGTGTGAACGGTCAACAAATAGAAAGAGTAAAAACATACACCTACCTTGGTACGAACTTCAATGAAAATAGAAATCAAATGTAGGGCAGAGATATGCATTTTAAAACATGGCTAAGTGATTCAAATGCCATGATTTTTCGATACCCATACTACGATTAACTATTCTAATTGGGAAATAAGCCACAATTTAACTTAAAAAAATTTTTTATTAACGTTTGATGTTAATACAATTATTTTATTAACTTTCCCAATTAGAATAGTTAATTACAAAAATGTCACAAAGAATTAGCTTCAGAACCATACTACGATGTTATATCTTTCCTATACTGTTGTACGGATTCGAGTCGTGGATTCCCACAGTCGCCACCTGCAAGAAAATTGAGGATTTTGAAATGTGGCTTTATCGTCGAATCCTGATGATATCTTATATCGACCGCGTTACTAATCATGGTGTTTTATTAAGGATACAAAAAGAAAAACCGCAATAAAAACAAGATCGAATACATCGGTCACATCATGAGGAACAGCGAGATATTTTGTCAGAGCAACAGTGTGCAAAGTACAGATTACCATGATGGTCGCCAACATCCGAAACGGATAGGTACTACAAGAAGAAAAAGAAGATATGCATTAGAGAGTTTTCAAGCCTTTATTGAGCTCCCCTTTGTCATTTCCTAGACAGATTTTCAGACAGTGTAAACACACAAAGTTACAAAAAAGTTTTAAGGAAGAGAAGGAGGAAGTTAAAATAAAATAAATAATTTACGATTTTTAAATTTTTATTATTGCACTTGGCATTGTTATAAAAAATTCGTAGAACATTTCGATAATACAGTCTAAATTAAATTATATCGATACAAAATACATTCTGCTGTGGAAAATATCATACTCTATACAATTTTATAACACAAAAATTAACACATCTGTTTAGGTACACGGTGTACAGGGTGAGGCAAATAAAGAGCCTATTAGAAATATCTCGAGAACTAAAGGCAACAGAATCATGAAAATTGGAATAAAGGGGTTTTGAAGAGTGATCTTTTCATGTTGATATTTTATATAAATGAAAATATTTTCATCTCTTTGCAACTTCCGTTTATACCGGAAGTTGCTTATAACTTCGTTTTTTTAATGGGACACCCTGTATATTTTCACATTTTTGTATTCTCTTCGATGTCTTCTTTCTTAAAATATGAGATTTTGTAATATTATACAGGGTATTATAAAAGATAATTAAGTTTTTTTTATTAATTTCGTAGCAAAATTAACACCCTGTAGAATTGTAGTAGTTTGACATCTAAAACTCTACTTACGTTCAAATAATTTTTAATATACTCTACTATTGTTAAGAATCATTAGTATAGCTAAATTTTTAATTTTAGTATACAGGGTTGGTCGAAACTCGGAATGAGTATTTTCTGAGTTTTCTTAAATGGAACACCCTGTATTTTAGTATTGTAATGAAATGATATTTTATGGTACTTTTTTATTTCTTAATCATTCCCTATACCTAACTGCTTTAATTTGTGCTTAATTGTTAATCGCACCAACAATCTTAACTACGTAGGTATTTTGATAGCCAAACCATTATTGGTAATTTTAAGGACCAGTCTGGATTAATATGTATTTATTTCTGAAAAATTATTTGGGATTGAGTATTTTCACGGCCAACCTAATAAAATTTTACGTATTTTCTGTTGCAATTAATGTTTAGCTTGAATCACCAATAACTCACAAATTAAAGCAGTTAGGTATAGGGAATGCTTAAGAAATAAAAAAGTACCATAAAATATCAATTCATTACAATACAAAAATACAGGGTGTTCCATTTAAGAAAACTCAGAAAATACTCATTCCGAATTTCGACCAACCCTGTATACTAAAATTAAAAATTTAGCCATACTAATGATTCTTAACAATAGTAGAGTATATTAAAAATCATTTGAACGTAAGTAGAGTTTTAGATGTCAAACTACTACAATTCTACAGGGTGTGAATGTTGCTACGAAATTAATAAAAAAACGTAATTATCTTTTAAAATACCCTGTATAATATTACAAAACCTCATATTTTAAGAAAGAAGACATCGAAGAGAATCCAAAAATGTAAAAATATACAGGGTGTCCCATTTAAAAAAAACGAAGTTATAAGCAACTTCCGGTATAACCGGAAGTTGCAAAGAGATGAAAATATTTTCATTTAATAGATCATCCTTCAAAACCCCTTCATTCCAATTTTCATGATTCTGTTGCCTTTAGTTCTCGAGATATTTCTAATAGGCCAGTTATCTGCCTCACCCTATATAAAGGGATAATCACGACGAAACGTATACATTATGGTTTTATTTAATTGGCTACCGAATGGCATAGAAAATGTTCCACGTACATTTTCACATCACACACTGCTTGAAAAAAAAAGCTCCTTTATACTTTTGTTTTGTTAGAAATTATTCCGTTACAAAAATGCTTTGTTTAAGCAGTATATCATACATGGACGAGAAATATACATTCACGAACAAAAATATTGCATATTTTGAAATTAACGTGTGAAATTAAATATTTTGTGCTGTCCCTAGTGTCATAAGAATAGGATTTCTTTTCCGAATGCGATGTTGTTAAGTGTCATATAAAAGCTATAATTCAGAACATGGCCCTAATTACGACGTCGTGTCCCGGCGCGGCGTCTCTGGCACGGCTCTTGGGCCATTCGAAATTTCAACGTTTTGGTAAAATTCTATTTTGAAAACGTTATTTTTCTAAGAATTGACATCAAATTGGATTGGTGGAACGAAAAAAGTGGACAATTTCTGAAATTTATGGATCTATAAAAATCAATGGATTGATTTTTAAAGGTTTTCTTCTCTTTTTTAATCAAATTGAATCGTTCGACAAATATGATAAGTAAGAAGTAATCAACATAAAAATGTTCTGAAGCTATTTTCTTGTGGCATGTTTGACAATTATATTTTTGATGGGATTAAGCCACAATTGGTTGTAATGATAATTTTATATTAACCCAAGGTTATATTTACATGGAAATCAGACATCAGTGGATTTTTTATTTTTTCCTTTTTTGAGACGATTTCCGGATTAAAGACGAAATATCAAAAACTAACAAAAGTGCAATTATCATTACAATTGCGGCTTAATCCCATCAAAAATATCATTGTCAACATAAAAATGTTAAAAAATCAAACTTCTTCTTAACATGCCATACACCAAAGTGCGTAAGCGACTATCTCATTACTGAGGTTCTGTTCTTGGCGGCGTGATACAGCTCGCCTGTGTTATGTATTCCTGTACATTCCTTAATATTCCTTAACCAGGATAGTTGTTTACGGCCGACTCCTCTCCTACCTTCGATCTTCCGTTGTAGGATTAACTGTGGTATTTCATATTTTGCTCTTAATATGTGCCCAAGGTAACTAATCTTGTTCTTAATTAATCCAAAGAGTTCTCTTTCCACGCCGGCTCTCTTAAGGAGGTCATCGTTTCGAACTCTATCCGCCCACGGTATGCGCATCATGCTTCTCAATGACCACATTTCAATGCCATAAAGGAAGATGGACCGTATGTAGTAGCATTTTACCATTTTGTAGCGTATGTCGAAATTTAGGAAATAATAATCAATATCAATAAAATGATGATATTAGTTCTACATTTAAAAAAATTGCCCGATTTTCATTGAAATGATTTCAGGTTTTTTTCAGTCTCTTCCCGAATTCGACTGAATCGAGGTTGGTCTTACTAGGCATACCATTCACCATATGGAAGCGAGATTGACAAAGCTTGTCTACAGAAGAGTTGACGAACGGTATGTCAGTTGTAACTTCATACAGAGCGTTAGTTTTGGTGGCAGCGGCATAATGTGGAGGCGATTAGACGAATGCCAACTGACATGTACATCGAAAACTTTTTAGAAGATAATGTTTGTCATTTGCCAGCCACATTGGATATAACTCGAATAGTTAGAATAAAATAGCTAGAATAGTGAATACTTACCTTGATGAGATTCAACTTAAATTATACAGAGTGAGTTTTATGTATGGAAACTCTCAATTATCTCGGAAACGGCTTGAAGGATCTTTATAAATTTTGGTGGGTAAAGGTCTTCTAATGCGGCCGACATTATAGTCGTAATTATATTGTTGTCAGATCTTCCGTTTTTCTGGAAATCTATTTAACTTTCTTATTTCAAATAGATCACCCTGTATATTTTTTGCGTTTTGAAGTCCTTAAAAAATACTGATTATTTTTCATGTAATATTGCCTATACCTAAATGCCGTAATTTAGGAGTTACTGCTACATTTATTTTTAAAAATTTTATAAACAATATAAAAATAATTTTTTCGGCCCGAGTAGAAATTGTTTTGGGTTCATTGGATCATTGTAAACAGAAAAGGTTTTTTGTAATCTTTCTCGTTAATCGTTTCCGAGTTATAAACAATTTAAAACTAAAAAAAATCGATTTTCAAGGTTTAAAAACACAAGTAAAAAATATTATCGTTGAAATGACGAAGTACATAAACTCAAGTTCAAACTTTATTTTATCAGTTTCCGATAAGCAATTTGGGCTTATTTAATTTTAAAACATTGTTTTTTAGATGTTAATGCAGCCCGATCGCCCGTCCTCTCATAAACGCTTCATTAACAATTAGAAAACAATGTTTTAGAATGATTTCAGGTCATGTTAATGTCCTGATCCTCCTCCTGTCCTCCTAATCAAAAATTCTTATAGGTAGCTAATAGAAGAAGGTTTGAACTTGAATATAGACACTTCGTAATTTCAAAAATTGTTTTTTTTGTGTTTTTGAACCTTGAAAATCGTCATTTTTTCGATGTTAATGTTAAATATCGTTTTTTTTTAGTTTTGAATTGTTTATAACTCGAAAACGATTAACTTTAGAGAAAAATTACACAATACCTTTTTTGTTCTCAATGATCAAAAGAATCGAAAATAATGTCTGCGCGGGCTGAAAAAAAATAAGATTTTTATAATTTGTTTATAAATTTTTTTAAAAAATAAATGCAGCAATATCTCTAAAATTACGGCATTTAGGATATTACATCAAAAATAATCAGTATTTTTTACGGACTTCAAAACGCAAAAAATATACAGGGTGTTCCATGTGAAATAAGAAAGTTCATAAGATTTCCAGAAAAACGGTAGATCTGACAACAATGTAATTACGACTATAATATCGGCCGCATTAGAAGACCCTTACCCACCAAAATCTATAAAAATCGTCCGAATCGTTTCTGAGATAATTGAGAGTTTCCATACATAAAACTCACTCTGTACTGGCCACCATATAGCCCAGAATCAGATTTAAATCCGCATTGTTACTAATAAAACACTCGTATTCTAAGGTTATTCCGTATTTATATCTAGGATAGTTATCCTAAGTATAAGGTAGATATAGTACGAAAATAATTCGTTACTAATAAACTCGGTTTGCTCGGTTAGATATAAGTCCCACTTTACTCCCACTTTATTCCGAAATAATCGTTTGGCAACGTTGCAATCTTCTGCACAAATACACAGAACAACGATATATTGTGTCAAATATGTCAATTTTGATTTTTCTCTGTAACTAACAAACCAAATTAACCTAGGCGAAAAGTTTTCGGAATGATCAAAATGAGTTCTTATGGTTCTTATTGATTTTTTTAAATACGTTTAGAATACCAGTATTCTTCTTTCATATAGTTTCCACAGAATTGCTGTATCATTATTATTTTCTGAACAATAACATCGCAAAAAAAAGTTCCTAGGGGTAAACAAATTGAATAAAATTTAAACTAATTGACGAATCATCTTGAAATTTTTTGTGCATTATATTGGACTGTTTGACTCAACTTTTCATGCAATATCAAATTCAAATAAGTGAGTCACCTATCAAGTTTTCTAAAAACCTTACACCATCTTTTAAAAACCGATATTTAATTCTGAATTCCTTATCAGTGTATTGTGAAAAGCGATTTATTCTATCTTTGATAAGTTTCCTTTTTCGTGTATTTTCTATCACGTTAATTAAATTATCAACTTCTTCGTAGCCGCAACACCAGTTAAACACATTTTTTATTCTTACTCACAAAACAAATCAAAAGATAATATATTTTTGCCTCTGATGACATTGACAATCATAAAATAGGTTATACCAGACTTAAACAAGAGTTTGGGTCGGTATAAACTTGGACTAAATTCTTATACCAAGTATAACCTATATCTAAGTTATTCCATGTTGATTGGTAGTGATTTTGCCTATCCGCTCCGAGCTTCGCTGGTATCGCCACCTACCTACAGGATTACTAGTATAACTTTTACCGGAAATTTTCTGGAAAGAAAAAAGTGTTGCCTATACTCTGTGAGTTTCGCTGGTATGGCTGCTATCGCCATCTAACGGTTGACTAGTGTTCCTATTTCGGCCGGAATTTTAAAGAGTACAGTAGAAAAGCAAATAATAGTTGTTTCAAACTTATTATTTAATTCTTATCGTGTAATATTTACAACGTAAAGAAGTAATTGGATTGTAATCGGTAATTACAGTTGAGTCCGCGAGTCTTTACCCGTGCGTCATTAATAGCTGGCGAGATAAAACACATACCATAGAGAAATAACAAGGATTGTTGTTATTTCTCTATGACACATACTTTTTATCTAGCATCATTCTCTTCCACGCATGAAACTTATGACAAACCAGCTGCCGTTTGTTATTAAGTAAAAACACATGTTATTTTTATGAACCATCTAGACTCAGTGCATTGAAAAGAGATAGATACAAAAAAAGACGATTCGGTATGTTTTCATATTTTAAGCACAATTTTTTTGACGTTTCTGCTTTGTTTACTTTTGTGAGTGTCAGTCAGTTGAATTTTTTGCGGTTTTTGTCGAATTTTTGCGTTTTGAAGTTTCTTTATATTACCCAAATAGTTGTTTTCACAACTAATTTTATATTGGGCTTTGAAATTTTAAGGTAAATAATTATATTTTGGCAATTAATATTTAAAACATACAAAGCTAACGTCATTCACACAGTAAAGAAATGATTGTGTTTAGATTTCCGTCAAAGTGAATAAAATAACAAAAATAAAATATATTATTAAGTTTTTTTATAAATTGTTTATTTATTTATTAATCAATAATAAGAAAAGAATTTATTAAGCTACTTCAAATGCTGCTGTAATTCTGCACAAAAATTTTGAAGCAAAACTTACATTTGACATTCTATATTTGATAACGTCAAATTTTATAATAAAACCCGTAATCGAAACAGTAGCCACTTTCTGTCAGTTGTTGTTGCGTGAAATAGATTTCCGACTTATTTCGTATGCTTTAAATGATGACGCACGGGTAAAGACTCGCGGACTCAACATAGCAGTAAGTACAGAATTTATTATTCATTATTAGCCTAATAAAATAAAAAAAAGTCAATATGTAAATTCGTACAGGTTAAAACAAATTTTATATCAAAGTTTAGGTGGGTACAAAAGAAATTTTCAAGAAAGTATCCAAATCATACAAGGGGATCATTGTTTAAATAATTAAAAAGAGGTAAATTTTGCAAAAAAATTACTTTTTTAACTGCTGAGGTCATTCAATTACCAATGAAGATCTATAGGATTTTTTGCAAAGTTGAAGGGTAAATCTTTCTCATGAGACTTACTAAATTAAATTTGACCCCCTATTTATTTAAATAATTATATATAAAACTTAAAAAACAAATTTGCAAAAAATTATTTTTAGCGTTTTAAATAAGCACTATAAAATATCTTATTTTACAGACTAAGTTGCGCTATGTTACCAGTATTAAGCAAAAAAAAATTGGTAGAAAAATATTTAATATTTTTTGAGATATTGAATTTGTTTATTAAATGTTACTATATTTTCAATTGCAAAAACGTGGTTGTTGCCAAAGAAATATTCACCTGCTTAAGATTTTATTATTTTAATTTTTATGTATATTTTCGATAAATGTATTGATAAATTCAAATTTCAGTTAAACTCCCCCCTAAAATTGCATTTGAAAATTATTCAAATTTGTTTATAATTTGTTTTTTTAATAACGTCGTGGGGATTAAGTATTTTGAAATGCCGTTTCGATCACTGGGTTCCTGGGATCTTTTTACTAATTAACAAAATTTGTTTGTCGTTTTTTCTTCTTCTTTTTCTTCTTGGAGTTATATTACTACAGGCCCTTTTAGGGTTAAATTTTATTAAGAATGTCGAATCTCTGAGTTGTAGATTCTAGACCTAAAAATATTAAGATTTAACTAAAATCTTTTAAATAAAATGTGGCTACTTACTGAGTTACAGGGTGTTTTATTTAAAAATTTAAAAATTATTGTTACCAAGTACTTTAAAACTATTTGACGTATCCTTATCATACTTGGCAGAAAGTGTGGCTATTATACACCCTATTAAATTGTGATTAATAAACGTTTCTAGCTAGTGCCAGAGGCGTACGACAGGGAATAGTGAATGATTGACCCTTCCCAAATTCTACGCCACTGAGTAAATTACTATTGTAGCGAAATTTTTCGATTCTCCAATACTTTGTATGTAAATAACTTTATTGGTATTGATAAAGTCATCAGTTTGAGAGATATTGGAAGTTTAAAATGAATGAATGAATGAATCAAAATAACTATGCCGTTTCATTTTTAACGTCCAATATCTCGAAAACTAATGACTTAATCATTACCAGTAAAGAGTATATTATTTACATAGAAAGGATTGGAGAATCGAAAAATTTCGCTAAAATAGTAATTCCCTCAGTGGCGTAGAATTTGGGAAGGGTCAACCATTAACTGGCCCGTGTCGTACGCCTCTGGTGGTAGCTAGAAACTTTTGTTTATCACAATTTAGTAGACTGTATAGTACTCACACTTTCTGTAAAGTATGATAAGGATACGTCAATTGGTTTGAAAGTACTTGGTAAAAATAATTTTTAAATTTTTAAATAAAACACCCTGTATCTCAGTAAGTAGCCACATTTTATTTAAGTGATTTTAGACCAATCTTGATATTTTTAGGTCTCGAATCTACAACTTAGAGATTCGACATTCTTAATGAAACTTAACCCAAAAAGGGCCCGTAGTAATACAATGCCAAGAAAAAAAAAGAAGAGGAAAAAAAGACAAAAAAATTTGTTAATTAGTGAAAAATTCCCAGGAACCCAATTATCGAAACGGCATTTTAAAATATTTAATCACCGCGACGTTATTAAAAAAACAAATTATGAACAAATTTGGATTATTTTCAAATGCAATTTTAGGGGGCAGTTTAATCGAAATTTGAATTTATCAATACATTTATCGAAAATATACATAAAAATAAAAATAATAAGATTTAATACAGGTGAATATCTATTTGGCAACAACCGCGTTTTTGCAATTGAAAATATGGTAACATTTAATAAACAAATTCAATATCTCAAAAATATTAAATATATTTCGACCAATTTTTTTTGCTTAATACTGATAATATAGCACAACTTATCCTGTAAAACAAGATATTTTATAGTGCTTATTTAAAACGCTAAAAATAGTTTTTTGCAAATTTGTTTTTAAAGTTTTATGTATAATTATTTAAATAAATAAGGGGTAAAATTTAATTTAGTAAGACTTATGTGAAAGATTTACCCTTCAACTTTATAGAAAACAATCCTATAGACCTTCATTAGTAATTTAATGACCTCAGCAGTTAAAAAAGTAATTTTTTTGCAAAAATGACCCCTTTTTAATTATTTAAAAAATGATCCCCTTGTATGATTTGGATACTTTCTTGAAAATATCTTTTGTACCCACTTAAACTTTGATATAAAATTTGTTTCAACCTGTACGAATTTACATTTTGATTTACATGTAGTGTAATTTTATTTTACTAGACTATATGATTATTTTTACGATTTTGCTTATCGTTTTGACGTTTATGTTGACAACTAATATTAGAAAAAATTTATTCTGCAAAAAAGTATAATTTAATATAATTATAGTATATACTTCTTAAATATTAACTTATGAATGACAGTTAACGGCATCCTACGTTTGCTGTGATTGGTCGTTATCTTCACGCATTCAAATTTTGTTTCAGGATTGGATTGTAAAATTGAAACCGTCAAAATTCGACAGTGTGCTAACTGCTCCTTTAGCTCAAATTTTTCTACCGTTTTAAAATTAAAATTGTGTTTACTTACTTTTTTCTAATTGCATCAATCCATTTTTGTCGTTGAATCACCTTATGCTTAGCGACAGGAAAGTTGTAGAATACACAGTTACTATTGTAACCAGTATTTCGACACTCTTTAATACAATAACTTTCGTGAGACATTTAAAAGCTATAATATGCAACTCTGAATGCAGAACGTCAAAAGGCAAATTTCCAGTAAAGGTTTACAAACTTGTCACTACTGGCGCTCGCGAATTTTTAATTATCCCCTCTACAATAAACGTCAAATACGGTTGCATCTAAAATCATCATCATCATCATCATCATCATTTGGCTCTACAACTCTATGTGAGTCTTGGCCGCGTTTACTATTTCCCTCCATTGTTGTCGGTCCTGAGCAGCTATTTCCCATTGCTGTACTCCCATTTTGCGTAGATCGCTGGCTACTGCGTCCTTCCATCTCTTTCTTGGGCGACCAACTGACCTTTTTCCATCGGGCCTTTCCCAGAATGTGGCGTTTAGAAGTCTTTCGTCACTTGATCTTAGTACGTGATCCGCCCATCGTATTCTGTTTGATTTAATGTAGCGTACTATGTTTTCATCTCCGTATATTGTCTGGAGTTCATCATTGTGTCTTCTTCTCCATTCTCCTGTTGTCTCTTCTCTGCAAGGCCCATAGATAGTCCGCAGTATCTTTCTTTCAAGTACCAGTAATTTTGTTGTTTCCCGCTGATTCAGAGTCCATGTTTCGCTTCCATATGTTATTGTGGGACGAATTATTGTCTTATATACTCTTATTTTTGCTGGTCTTGAGAGTATTTTTGATTTAAGTAGGGTCCTTAATGAGTAATCGCATCTAAAATAGTTCCAGAAAAAATTAATTTTTTAGTAGTTTAACTTAAATTAATTTTATAGTGGTTTTAATTATCACTGATAAGAAGTATCGGTCCTATGGGTTAAACAGCCTAGGCTTCTTTTCACGGTGTTTAACTTTTGTGTCAATCACCCAGATGGTACAGCCCACGGAAGTTCAGCCATATTGATAAGAGAAACTATAAAACATTATGAAATGCTAAAATACGAAACAAATCACATTCAAGCAACATCGATAAAAATAGAAACTCTTCCATATGATATAACTGTCACAGCAATTTATTGTCCGCCCAGGCATAGACTTACAAAAGAAGATCTTCTACCCTTTTTCGAAACTCTAGGGCCAAAATTTATAGCAGGTGGAGATTACCACTGTAAACATACGCTATGGGGTTCACGCCTAACAACCACCAAAGGCAGAGAGCTAGCAAAAGTTATCCAGGATAAAAGCTACTCATTCCTATCGACGGGATCACCGACATATTGGCCAACCGATCCAAATAAAACACCAGACCTATTGGATTTCTTTATTACAAACGGAATATCTCAACCATATACAGATGTAGTACCAAGTTTTGATTTATCATCAGATCATAGTCCCATAATTGCCACAATTAGCACAACGGTGATAATCAAAAAACCAACACCTCGACTGCATAACTTCAAAACAAACTGGGACACATACCGGCTAATCATAGAACAGGAAGTAAATCTACTAGTGAGATTGCAAACTCCCGAACAAATAGAAACAGAAACTAATAATCTAATCAACTTACTTCAAAATGCTGCCAAACAGTCTACCCCTCAACCTGGACAAAAAAAATTTTCAACCAACATTCCTCTTGAAGTAAAAAGACTAGTAGCAGAAAAACGAAAAGCTAGATCAATTTGGCAAAGAACTCACAGACCAGACGACAGGACAATTTATAATAACAAAACAAGAAACTTAAAAACAGCTCTAGAACAGATGAGAAACAACTCATTTGAAAACTATGTATCAAACCTTTCGCGTCAAGATAACTCTATCTGGAAACCAATCAAAAACAAAAATAAACCAATAAATACTTCACCTCCAATTCGGAAAAACTCATTACCACCAGGACCATGGGCAAAAAGCAACAAAGAAAAAGCTGATTTATTTGCTGAACATCTAACTTAAGTCTTCAAGCCACACGACAATGACCAAGTACAAGAAGTAGAGCAGGAACTAGCCTTACCAATTAATCAACGAGAGCGACTAACTTTAATTACACCGAAGGAGATCAAAGATGAAATTAATCATTTGAATGAAAAGAAGGCACCAGGCACTGATCTCATAAGAGCAACAATGCTAAAACAACTTCCTAAAAAAGGTATAATGAAGTTATTGTACATATTAAATGCAATCTTAAGACTTAATTATTGGCCTATATCACTAAAAATTGCCCAAGTAATTATGATACCGAAACCTGGTAAAGCTTTAACGGATGTTTCATCATACCGCCCAATAAGTCTACTGCCAATAATGTCAAAACTTCTTGAAAAGCTGTTACTTAAAAGAATTATGAGCGACCTAGAATTCCGAAACTGGATCCCAGAACATCAATTTGGATTCCGGCAAGGTCATTCTACAGTGCAACAATGCCATCGCATATCAAATGTAATTAATAGAGCTTTGGACAATAAACAGTATTGCACAGCAGCCTTTCTGGACATCAGCCAAGCATTTGATAAGGTATGGCACCCAGGATTGCTTTATAAAATCAAAAAATCCCTACCCAACAAATACTTTGACTTATTAAAATCATATCTAAATCACAGAGAATTTGAAACTAAAGTGGAGGATGAACTATCAAACCGTAACAAAATTCAATCAGGAGTCCCACAAGGTAGTATATTGGGTCCACTTCTTTATGTACTGTACACATCCGATTTACCAACCTCTCCACAAACCACCATTGGAACTTTCGCTGATGACACAGCAATATTTGCAACTGAAGAGGATCCAAGAGCTGCAGTATTAAAACTTCAAGAACACCTAGACCAAATTGGACAGTGGTTAAAGAAATGGAAGATAAAAGCTAACGAAACTAAGTCAACACATATAACTTTCACACTAAGAAAAGACCAATGCCCAAATATTAGCCTTAATCAAGTCAACATACCACAACAGAACATCGTCAAATACCTGGGGCTTCATCTTGATTCTAAATTAAACTGGAAACAACACATTTTAAAGAAGAAGAAACAAATTGAGTTGAGAGTGAAAGAAATTAATTGGCTTATAGGTAGAAAATCTCGACTCTCAATTGAGAACAAACTGCTGATTTATAAAACAGTCATCAAACCTATATGGACGTACGGTATAGAACTATGGAGTTGTGCCAGCAAATCAAACACAAAAATTATCCAAAGAACTCAATCAAAAATTCTACGCACCATCGCAAATGCCCCGTGGTACATTTCCAACCAAACCCTTCATACAGACCTAAACATCCCGTTAGTCAGCACAGTAATTCAAGAAAGAGCCAACAGACATCACGAGAAATTGGAAGACCACCCCAACCAATTAATATTACCATTACTACAGCCACTAAACAACAGAAGATTGCGAAGATTATGGCCCATAGATCTTCGCTGAAACTGAGGTGAAACCGCTGGGTGATGTACCTCATAACGCCATTTTAGTGTACAATAATACATTGATATATGTTATTGTACTTGTTATCAAATTAGCTTATAGAATATGTAATTCTGATTGTTAATAAATGCTTACAAAAAAAAAAAAAAAAACTTTTGTGTGAACAGTTTAAAATTTGGCCACGATTAAACGTACCTAAATATTGACACTGAGCTCGCAGTTTTTGGGACAATTAAAACATTTAAATTTCATCGTGGGTAAAAACATTTACATATTGTAGAATAGTTATGCAAAAGTGAAAATATTCTCCCCAGATGGGGGAGAATATAAAAAAGACGCCAGTGTGCGAACTAAATACTGCTGAAGTTATTAGTGTTAGTAATCAAGACATGGATACAGGAACTATCACCACAAATTCTTCTGCTACAAGGGAGGTAAAACTTTTTAATATTAATTGTAATAGTTACGGCTTTCAAAATTGTTGTGTTTATGTTGAGAAGACCAATGATCAGAATATTTCCCGTTTGCATCCAATGGTTGTTGCAGATATTTTACATCAAAAATTAAAGATTAATAATATTAAGCAAATTAAAAGTATAGGAAGAAACCGTGTTAAAGTAATCCTCAAATCTATTTTGGATGCAAATAATTTAGTCAATAATAGTCACTTAAAGGACGATAATTTAAAAGCGTACATTCCAAATCACCTCTTGGAAATCAAAGGGCTGATACGCGATGTTGATACCAAATATATTGACTATTTGAAAAAATATATGAGCTCTAGTTCACCAATTGTTGATATTAAAAGAATGCATAGAAAAGTAGAAAAGGATGGAAATACAGAATACGTCCCTAGACGTAATGTTATAATTACTTTTGAAGGCAATTGTTTGCCAAACTATGTTGTGATAAATTATGTATTTTTCCAAGTGGAAAAATTGTTGGGTAAAGTGACGCAATGTTATAAATGCCTCAAATATGGACATATTTCTAGACAGTGTAAAGGTACACAGGAATACTGTATACAATGTGGACAAATTAAAAATGACATACATACATGTGATGAAACAAAAAAGTATTGCATACACTGTAAAACTGATAAGCATATATCGATCTCTAAAAACTGTCCTTTTTTCGAACATCAAAAAAAAATAAAAAATATCATGATTGAACATAAAATCTCATATTTGGAGGCAAAAAATTTGAGCGACTCATCATTTTCTGGTCTTATTTCTAATAACAGATTTGAAATATTGTCAAATTCAGACAAAGAATTTCCAAAATTAACTAACTCCTCTGAAGTTAGTACATCTCCTTATTTCAAGCCATTGAGGCCTCATCTACAGAAACCCAAAAATTTTAGCCAACCAAGCTGTAGTACATCAAGCACTGAGTATAGTGCAAATAAAAAAAGAAAAGTATCATCTCCAACTTCCGAAGATCCTACACCATATCTCATCCCTTTCAGATTTGGACCGTCTCAACCTTTACCTCCCTTAAACAAGGAAAGTTTTTCTAATACAGACAATGATAAGAATAAGTTAGTAGATTCCTTAGTACTTCTTTTCTCAAGTTTTATTCAAAATATCAATTGTTTAGAAGAGGCAAAATCACTTGACATGAATTTGTTAGCCAAAGGTATTAATAATGTTCTAGATAATATTTAAAAACAGCCTTATTAACTTTTTAATAACCGAAGATATTGACATAGCTTTAATAAGTGAAACTTGGTTTAAACGGGATGTTGTATATATTTATAAAGGTTATAATGTGATACGCGAAGATCGCGATGACGGCTATTCTGGAGTTGCTATTTTAATTAAAACTGGTATTCCTTTTGAGCGCATAACAATTTAAAAAAAATTATATTCAAGACTTGCTTGCTTGTGGTATTAAAATCAACTATAAACAAAGTTATTTAAGTTTACTCTCTGTATATAGGTGCCCAAAAACTAAAACCAAAACCGAAGATTGGGATAAGTTATTTTCTCAACTAAAACACCCTTGTATCATTGGAGGAGATATGAATGCACATAATTCTCTGTGGGGCTCATATAAAAATGATAATATAGGCCATCAAATTGTGGAGACAATTCAGAATTTAGATTATGTAGTAATGAATAATGGACAACCAACTTGCCAAACGAGTCCAGGAAACTCAGATTCCATGATTGATGTCACGTTTTGCTCACCATCCCTTTTTGATAAAACTTCGTGGTCTGTAGATCTTGATACCTTGGGATCAAATCATTTCGTTATAAAGGTTGTGATCGATGTCTTGGGAACTAATGCTAATACCATTTATCCCAGTAGTAAGTGGAACATTAAAAAAGCAAATTGGTCATTATACTCTCAGCTTGTTGATACCTTATTAAACGAAAAACCTCACACATTCTTAAATACCCAAGAAAAATATAATTTCCTTATTGACTGTATTAATGAAGCTTCTAAACAATCTATTTCTGAATATAAACCATTTAAATGCAAACGGACTCCCCCTCCGTGGTGGGATTCGGAATGTGATCAATCCGTTGCAGAAAGAAAGAAGGCATTAATAAACTATAAAAACAATTCTTCTCCTGAAAATTTTTGTAAATGCAAAGAAGTAAATGCTCGTGTCAAAAAATTCCTGAAATTAAAGGCCAAACAAAGTTGGGTTGAATGGTGTTCAAAATTAAATAAACAAACTCCATCTAGTCTTATTTGGCATCAAGCAAGAAAAATGAATAGGAAAAAAGTTATTTTTTCATTACCTCTAAGTAACTCATGGGTAGACGATTTTTTCGATAAAATAGCTCCACCTTACGTAAATAACCAGTTAGATGATATTAATTCTAAAACGCTTCCATCTGATCAGAATCATTTTCTCCTTACACCTTTTTCGAGAGCTGAATTAGAATTTGCCCTTGATAATCGCGTTAGTACCTCACCAGGATACGACGCAATCAAATATCCTATGATACAAAATTTGCCAGATAACGCAAAACAATTACTTTTAAATATATTTGACCAGATAATTATTGAAGGCAACAGCATAATATATTTTAAGCGTATTATAGTCGTTCTTATTCCCAAACCGGGGAAAGACCCTAAATTAGCTGAAGCTTACCGACCGATATCATTATTATCATGTATATTGAAGACTCTCGAACGGATGGTTAAGATTAGGTTGGATTGGTGGCTAAGGGATCAAAATCCTTTACCCGCTAACCAACATGGTTTTAAAAAAGGTTATGGAACTTTAGATTCCTTAACAACTGTTGTTGTAGACATTCAGAACAGTTTTTGCAGGAACAGTTATGTGCCCGCTTTATTTTTAGACATCGAAGGTGCTTATGTCTTATAGTCTCTCTTTCAATTCTCCAAGAAAAAATGATTACATTTTTTAATATTCCATCACAGTTTGCTTCTAACATTGTAAACCTGTATAAAAATAGAATAATTTATTTAAAAAATAATCATACTCTTATAGGCCCTAGACTTAATAATAAAGGATTACCTCAGGGCTCCGTTTTGAGCCCTATTTTATTTAACATTTACACAGCAGATCTACACAACATCACTATTAACAATATTGCATTTAATATTGTACAATATGCTGACGATTTCTGTTTGTACACAGAACACAAGAAATATCAGCAATCCATTGAAAACTTGAATAGTGTCTATGGTCTCCATAAAAAATGGTTTATTGAAAATGGCTTTGAATTATCATGCAGTAAATCACAAGTTTGTTTATTTACCAGATATAACTTTCCTAATATTAGCACAATCACCTTAGGTGGGCATAAATTTTCTTTTAAAAATAAAATTAAATATCTTGGAATGATACTCGACCAAAAATTGACCTGGAAGTTACATATTGACGACATGTTGAACAGGTGTAATAAGGGAATAAACTTTCTTAAATCAATTAATAGAACTTGGTGGGGATCGGATGTTGAAGTAAGTTTATTATTTTATAAAGCTTACATACGATCTATTTTCGATTACGGCAGTGTTTTGTATGGATCAGCAAGTAATGCACTACTAAACAAAATCAACGTTTTACAGAATTCAGCCTTACGAATATGTCTAGGAGCTATGAGATCCAATCCAGTACAAGCTTTATATTTGGAAGCCTTGGAACCTCCTTTAAATCTAAGACGAAGTTTTTTGTCCAAAAAATATTTAATGAAAGTATACTTACTTAACCCACTTCTATACAAAAAAATAGTGACTTTGAGTTGCCATGATCTAACCAATAAATATTGGCAAAAAAAGAAATCTCCCTTACTGTGTGAAGCTTATAATCAAAATATAGTACTCTTAAAAAATATAGATAAAACGAACGACTTATTCAAAAACTACGCGTACTCTTCTTTCTTTTCTCCTACAGATATTATTGTACCAAATTATAGTGAAAACATATATTTAAATAAAAATATTCTTTTATCCATAACGAACAATTACAATGAGTCAATAGCTCTATATACAGATGCGTCTAAATCTGCAGATGGAACTGGATGCGCCTTTTTTATACCATCGGGACATATAGAAAAGAAATTCAAACTGAAACCGGAGACTTCGATTTATACAGCAGAGGCTATTGCAATATATGAAGCTTTACTATATGTAGCTGAATTTGATTTCGCCCATATTATAATTTTTTCTGACTCCTTAGCAGTATTGAAATCTCTTGGTAAATATGGACCCCCAAACATCCAAGACTGCCCATACATTTATAAAATTAAACATATTAAACAAAATCTTTTAACCAAAGGAATCAATGTACATTTTATCTGGATTAAAACACACGCAGGATTTGAACATAATGAGTATGTCGACTTATTAGCCAAAGAAAGCGTTTCATCCGATACCAGTATTCTACATAAAATAACACTGACTGATAGTATTTAACTTTTTAAAAGACAGCAAATTATCATTATAATTCCCTTAAACATTTTTAATTAATACCTTTGGTAGTTAGTTGTTTTAGCTGTTAAGCTTAGTGTTACTTAATACCTTTTAGTTGTTATCTTTGTTTTAAACCTGTTTTGTATAACTTGTATTCCTTATGTGTCTGGCAGTATGACGGTAAGTCTAAGCCAAAAAAAAAATATCCCCTCTACCTACGAGCTCACAGCTTATACCTGATTTATTCTCAGTATAACTTTTATACTTGGTTTATTACTAACAATGATGAATTTATATGACACTTGAAAACATCGCATTTGGAAAAGAAATTATATTCCTATAACACTGATGAGCTAAGGATAGCAGCACAAAAAAATTCATTTCACATAGAGGGTGAGTCATAAGGAACTGTACATACTCCTACCCCGTATAGAGGCCCCTATGGGGAATAACAAATGACCCTTAAAAAGTATCTGCTCCCATTGTTTAATAATATACAGGGCGAGTTTCGCATTTTGACAGAAACTTGTATTCGTCATAATTTTTGAACGGTCAGATTGATGTGTCTCTTATTTTGGTCAATCGTTACACTATTACCACTTAATCAAATGATTTAGTCAAACTAGAAAAAATCAGGTCCGGCTTTAAAAAATTAGTTCGTTTTGGTCTTAGAAAAAATTTCCCCCTGTATACGCTTTTTGAAAACTCTAATATGAATTTTACAAATTAGACAAATAGGCCATTAAAATGGAATATTTATTTTTTCCCCACACGATTACTTAATTTTTTATAAAAAAATCAAATTTGTCAAAATCGCAATTTTACCATAAAAATAAAAAAAAATTAAACGTTTTTCTTAAAATTAAAAGTTTCACCATTTTTTTTTCTATAACCCGTCTAGAGCTAAAACTCCCCATACACTTCTCTTTGGAATCTATAGTTTAACCTAGACGTGATCAAATAGACAAATTTTAAATTTTTTCACTTAATTTTTGCGATTTACCTTTGCAATTCACGAATCTGCACCTTTTACTTTTTAAAAATTAATAACTTTTACGAGAAGAAGACTGAAAGTCTACAACAATTTTTATAGTCTTCACAATGGTAAGAGATATGTGCTGTAAAAATTTCAGAAAAAAAAAATATTAAAATGGAACAGAGTTGTAGCGAGTGACCGTGATTTCATTTTTTTTTTCATTTTTAGGTTAAAATTCCCATTTTGACAAATTTGATTTTTTAATAAAAAATTAAGTAATCGTGTGGGAAAAAAATAAATACGCCATTTTAATTGCCTATTTGTCTAATTTATAAAATTCATATTAGAGTTTTCAAAAAGCGTATACAGGGTGAAATTTTTTCTAAGACCAAAACGAACTAATTTGTTAAATCCGGTCCTGATTTTTTTCTAGTTTGAATAAATCTGTTGATTGGGTGGTAACATAAATTAAATATTTGTTCAAAAAAAATTAATTTTTGTAATAAAAGTTAATTTTTTTAAATCTGTGGTTCACTGTATCAAACTTTTAAGAATTATTCATAGTCAAATTTGATTTTTTTATAAAAAATTAAGTAATCGTGTGGGGAAGAAAAAATTAATATGCCATCTTATTTGCCTATTTGTCTTATTTGTAAAATTCATATTAGAGTTTTCAAAAAACGTATACAGGGTGAAATTTTTTCTAAGACCCAAACGAACTAATTTTTTAAAGCCGGACCTGATTTTTTTCTAGTTTAAATAAATCAGTTGATTGGGTGGTAACATAAATTAAATATTTGTTTAAAAAAAATTAATTTTTGTAATAAAAGTTAATTTTTTTAAATCTATGGTTCACTTTACCAAACTTTTAATTCATAGTCAAATTTGATTTTTTTATTAAAAATTAAGTAATCGTGTGGGGAAAAAAATAAATATGCCATTTTAATTGCCTATTTGTCTAATTTGTAAAATTTATATTAGAGTTTTCAAAAAGCGTATACAGGGTGAAATTTTTTCTAAGACCCAAACGAACTAATTTTTTTAAAGCCGGACCTGATTTTTTTCTAGTTTGACTAAATCAGTTGATTGGGTGGTAATAGTGTAACGATTGACCAAAATAAGAGACACATCGATCTGACCGTTCAAAAATTATGACGAATACAAATTTCTGTCAAAATGCGAAACTCGCCCTGTATATTATTAAACAATGGGAGCAGACACTTTTTAATGGTCATTTGTTATTCCCCATAGGAGCCTCTATACGAGGTAGGAGTATGTACAGTTCCTCATGACTCACCCTGTATTAATTTGAAAATATGCTATATTTTTGTCCTCGAGTAATATTAACCAATCGACGACGAAAAACAGACAATTTTCATCGTAGAACCTATATAAGAAATTTGTTTGACTAGAAAAGATTTACACTTGTTATATAAAGAAGTACTTATAGACCAGGGCGCATCTGTAAAAATATTAGTACATTTGGACGTTGAGAGGTGACTCAAATTTTTTTGCAGAAATTGTTTGAAAATAAATCAAGTAATAATATTTGAGTTATCCTCCCTCTCAAAAAGGTCCGGAACATTGTTTAAATAATCAAAATGTCAAAAAATTAAGGAAAAATTCGATTTTTTTCTTGGTTTTTTGATTATAACTTTAAAAGTATTCATTTCCGAGAAAAGTTCTACTGACATGAAAGTTGCGTAGTTAAATTTACTATAATCTAGAATTGGTTAAAAATTTAAAAAATAGTTACCCTTGTTGCAAAATAGCAATAATTGCGAAAAAAACCATACAAAAACAAGTATTCGCATTTTAAGTTTTTCAACCATTTATGCTGTACTTTCGACCTTCATATTTGACCCAGAAAAACCTTATGACATAATAAAATAACACTGTAAATTTTATTAAGATCGGTTAAATAGATTTTGCAAAATAAATTTTGCAATCCAGCTTTCGTAAAAAATATTCATTTTATCAAAATGTTACAGGACTGAAAATAAAGCAGATAGCAAGTTGAAAATTTTTTTGCATATAGAAGTGTACTGTACCTTTCATTCGCAATTTTGCAAAATTAAAATCGATTGACACCACGGCGTCAGGAATTTTTTTAAATAAACATTAATTATTGGTGCTACGCGCAGGACAGCGGATAGTTTGCTCTAATTGGGCATTGCAATGACCTTTGATAATGATTGATACATTTTAATTTTTATTACATTTCGACATAAATAAATTTGTTTATTGCAAAATAAAAACACATACTCTATCCTTTGAAATAACACTTTTATTAGCAAAAACTTTATTTGTTCATATATTTTAACTTAAATGATAAAAGTTTATTATTTTTAAACATATGCAATTGTTTAAACAATATTTCACAAACAATAATAAAATTATTTTGATTTTTGTGGAATTAAAATATTAAAATACAACAAAATATAGAGTAAGAAAATAATATATTAGATAAAGATTGGAAGACATTTTGGTGGAAATCAACTTGTGTGAATGGAACACCGCTGTCCTGCGCGTAGCACCAAAAATTATTGTTTATTTCAAAAATTTTCTGACGCCGTGGTAATTAATCGATTTTAATTTTAAAAATTGCATATGATAGATACAGTACACTTCTATAAGCAAAAAAAAAATTTAACTTGCTATCTGCTTTATTTTCAGTCCTGTAACATTTTGAAAAAATGAATTTTTTTTGCGAAAGCTGGATTGCAAAATTTATTTTGCAAAATCTATTAAACCGATCTTAAAGAAATATACAGTATTGTTTTACTGTATCATAAAGTTTTTCTGGGTGAAATATGAAGGTCCTAAGTGTAGCATAAATGGTTGAGAAACGTAAAATGCGAATACTTGTTTTTGTATGTTTTTTTCGCAATTATTGCCATTTTGCAACTAGGGTGACTATTTTTTAAATTTGTAACTAATTTTATATTGTAGGAAATTTAAATACGCAACTTTTATGTCAGTACAACTTTTCTCGGAAATGAATACTTTTAAAGTTATAATAAAAAAAACGAAGAAAAAAATCGAATTTTTTCTTCAATTTTTGACATTTTGATTATTTAAACAATGTTCCGGACCTTTTTGAGAGGGAGGATAACTCAAATATTATTATTTGATTTATTTTCAAGCAATTTCTGCAAAAAAATTTGAGTCACCTCTCAACGTCCATCTCAAAACAGATCCGCCCTGGACTATTATGTTACAAATTTTAAGAACTTTACAAGGTTATAATAGAGTTTAAATCGTTTAAATTAATATGCAAGATTTTACCTTTGTTCTTTCTATGTATTTAACATGATTTCTTCTAATATTTAAGTATCCTGTTCGTCTCGTTTGATTTATTGAAGTTCTTTAATCAGTCGAGATAATCTGTAGGTATCCAGCTGTCTTATATCTTTGGATGGTTTTCCTACAGAATCTTTTCCTCTTTATATAACGAGAAGATGTGAAATAATTGGTGACATAATCTTCATTTTTCCCATTAGATTACATTTTTACCTGTTACTGTTTTTCCACTTCTTGGTTTCTTACTCCACTTCTTCATCTATTGCCTAATATAACTACTAGGGGCTTATCACAGAAACCTTTTTTGTCCTATAAAAATTCTTCGTAACTCGATTGAAAATTTATTTATACATTTGCTCAAATCATTATAATTTCGGTATACATATATTACAATGTTGACGAATTTACTGTAGTTATCCCAGTAGACTATTCTCGTATTACTGTATTACTGCTGTATTGCCAACATAGTATAGTACCTTATTGTGTATTTATTTATTCAAGCATAACTCTAAATCTCTCTCGATCCTTGCACAGTGACGGTTTAAGGCATCATGGGGCCCTAGGCGGCCATAAGAAGTAGGCCCCTTTATAGCGACCATTTACTTAAGACAAATTTACAGATATTTATGTTGTTTTGTACAGGAAATTAAGTGCCGCATAGGAAAGGCAAGAACGGTCTTTAACAAAATTAACGCCATCTTCAAATGCCAAAACATATTCCTCTATACAAAAATGAGACATTTGAGATGCTTTCTCTGTATTGTTGTACGGAGCGGAGGCACGGACGCTTTAGACACCACTATTAAAAAACTTAAAGCATTTGAGATGTGGCTTTATAGAATAATGTTGAGAATATCATGGACAGCAAGGATCACGAACAAGGAAATCCTAGGAAAGAATAAAGATGGAACCGGAGATTGTGTTTAACATCAAACGCATAAAATTGCAGTATGGGACACGTTATGCTGCAGTTCATATTGCAAGGTAAAGTCAAAGGTAAGCGAGGACTTGGTAGAAGAATATCATGGCTTCGTAATTTGAGAACATGATTTAAGAAAACCTCAACGGAACTGTTTCGAGCCGCAGCGAGTGAGGTTATGATTGCCAATATGATTTCCAACATCCGAAACGGATAGGAACCAGAACAAGAAGAAGAATGTTGGTTTGGGAGAAGTTGCTCCAAAAATAAATTACGACAATGTAAAAAAGATCATTTTTCATTTTTTACTTCTGTTACTTTGCTAAAAATTTAAGTAAAATAACTGTATCTGATAAATTTGTTAGATTGTTGGAAGTTGGATCTTTTAATGTTTACTAGCAGCACTAAAACGTTCTAAAATTTTGTACCACATAATGGTTAAAAGAGCTATTTAATACTTATACATTTTCGTATATAACATTTGTACTGCTTTGGCAGCTTTAAATCTAGCTGACCATCTAGTATAGGGGAAAGGCGGACAAAACGGGGTAGCTGCCTAAAACTGGGTACCCCTTTTTTTTTTCAATATCACTCGCTCCATATATACGACATTAATGAAATTATATTATAGACGACGCCTGTTTACGCCTCCTGTCATAAAGCAGATATAATTAACTGTTAGTCGATTGTTGTGAAGAGTACGTGTGCGTTTTTAGTTAACCAAGTTAAAATATCGGCAGAAAAATCTGATACTAACATCGTTAGTAACACTAAAAAAAATTATTATTTAATATCATTACTTCCAACTAACAGTGAATGTGTTCTAGAGTCTAGAGTATTCTTTGTTATTATGTTAAAAAATAAAAACTTGTAATAATTTAAACAGGTCATAATCTCAAAATCTGCTCTTTGGGCAAAATGGGGTACCAATAGGTAGGGTCAAGTAGTCTTTACCCTTTTAGCATACCAAGTAAAATATCCAATGATCAAACCAAATCACAGACGAGTAAGAAATCGCAATTGAATAAAACTAAAAAAGTAGAGTCAGATTCAGAAGGCGAAGATAGTGACACTGACTGGTTCTGCGGAAACTTTTATTCAAGTTCCACAGAAGGATGGATAAGCTGATCCAGTTGCCTTAAATGGGCTAAAAATTCATGTGCAGGTGTAGAAGATGAGGATGATGAAGTAGTACTTGTATGCGAATTTCGTCAATAGGCTTTTCTTGGTTTCAATTTGGTACCCCATTTTACCCTATACGACGGGCATAATGGGGCAATTTACATTAGTTTCTGTTTTTTCATATAATAAAAAAAACTTTGGCTTTTTTTAAATTTAAATTATATTAATAAATAGTTACCACTATAACAATGATATTTGTCTTATTTTAAGACCTTAAAAGTTACAGATTTTTTTAAATCCCAATTTAAACCTTAAGTACCCCATTTTGCCCGCCTTTCCCTTACAAGTCTTTTAACCGACGTTTCGCAACAACTTCTCATTAATAGTCCATAGCTAATATGCTAAAGAGAAAAAGGGATTGTGTCGATATGTGATTTTGCCCTGGGTACGATGGGTTTTGGGGGTTGTAACCTCCCCCCCCCCATTGGGATTTACTTGCCTCTATACGCCTCTTGCCTCTTGAGCTCTATACGCTTAACACTATTCCATACCCCTCAGCGACACTCCAGCAGTTGTAACCCCCCCTTAATCATCCTGGTGACGCCGTTGGAAAAAACATACATTTAAAATAAGTGCGGAAATGCATAAACTGATTAATTGTAAGGTACCTGATTGGAAAAATCCACTGTACCTCCAATGGCCATTAGTTGTCGAGGCATTAAGTTAAATAAAAAATTGCATACACTCGTGATTAGTGACTTCTTCAAGCCCTTTCTACTACAGCCCTTTTATAAATAAGCACTTTATACCGATAAAACTTACAGAGCATATAAACAATACATAAGTAAAGTAGCTTGTGAAGCGGTAAAGAATAATTTCATTTGGGATGCTAATTATTAGGGGGTTATTTTCACCAGTTTTTTATCCAAAAAAGGGATCAACTTTATTCTAAGCGTATCTTGCTTACTTTTTATGCTAGAAAACTTTTTAAAAAACAAGAATTATGCTTTTTTTAAACATTTAAAAAAGTTATGATGAGTTTTCCATGAAAAGTGCTTCATTTTTTGATTATTTCACGTTAAAATATTCGATTTGGAATTTGACGAATAAGAACCTAGTTTTCATTAGCTACAACTGTACTTCTACTGGGTCTACAGACTGCACACATACACCATTTTTAAAAAATTTTAAATGCTATATTTTGGTCACGAATATTTTTTTTGGGTAAAATACTTACTTTTTCAGTTATTTGCGAAAAACCGTCTAAAAACGTGTTTTTTTTTTGTTGAAAAATGAACTTTCAAATAACTCGAATTGTACTGGCTTCTGAAAAAACTGTATTCAACAAAAGTTGCTTAGAATTAGCGAGTTTATCCACTTTCGGACGTATTTTGACGGTATATTTTTTCACCCCCGAGAAGGGATGGACTCAACCTTAGAGCAATATTTTACCGTGAGTGAAAGGAGTATAAGGCCCATCGGTAGGTAGAAATTAAAAAAAACGTACCATACCAAAATAATTACCAGCTTTTAGCAAAATTTGCTTGCAAAATTGATTACCAAATTGAGGGAATGATTAGAACATGGAATATAAAAATGCCTTTGAAGATAACTGCTTAATTTGTCTTGAAGTCGGTTGTATTTTCCTGATATTTGACAAAAGACAAAGCAAAAAACTGAGTTTGATTGGAAATCATAAATTAACCATTCTCTTTTTTTTTTGTCTCAGTTAGCCCTATTTGATTTATTTAACATTTTACATTTTTTTTACTGCTTAAATAATTCAATATTAATTAATGCATTTGAGCGAGATGCGGGCCCCGTCAAGTGCCCGGGCCCTAAGCGGCCGCCTAGTCCGCCTAATGGTTAATCCGGCGCTGTCCTTGCATGTATGCATTAAAAAATTAACCAAAAATGGATTCCGCTCCGAGCTTCGCTGGTATCGCCACCTACCTACAGGATTACTAGTATAACTTTTACCGGAAATTTTCTGGAAAGAAAAAAGTGTTGCCTATACTCTGTGAGTTTCGCTGGTATGGCTGCTATCGCCATCTAACGGTTGACTAGTGTTCCTATTTCGGCCGGAATTTTAAAGAGGTCAGTAGAAAAGCAAATAATAGTTGTTTCTTATTACTTAATTCTTATCATGTAATATTTACAACGTAAAGAAGAAATTTGATTGTAATCGATAATTAATAGCAGTAAATACAGAATTTATTATTCATTATGATTATTTTTAATATTTTGCTTATCGTTTTGATGTTTATGTTGACAACTAATATTAGAAAAAATTTATTCTGCATAAAGTATAATAATTTAATATAATTATACAGTGGCGTGCGGTGACTTTTTCTAAAGGGGAAGCGATTCAATAAGGATATAAAAATATTTGGGTCGAGCCACTTCCCACTTGATAACACTCTGATGCGATATAGGGGCTCTCTATCAGCTAAGTGCTTATGTGAGTCGTCCTGGGTACAAGGAGTCACACACTAAATCCTACCGCGATTAATGCGTGAGTAACTCTATTGCCGCTATTTCTAGTGACTAGTGACCTATCATTGATCTGTATTGCTTGCTCGGGCCTTAAGTCCTCGCTCCGGGCTTCGTTTCCTAAAGAAGAGACCTATTTATTTTTTTTTAATTCCAAGGCATTTTCCACAACACACAACTTTCAACAATATGACACTTATTTATACTTGAGCTCTATTCTCCTATCAACTTCTGATAATTGTTGAATGCTGTCTTTTTCAATGGACTCGTAAAGTCTGTCTTCGATTGTTGAAAATTTCTTGTAAAACTTTTAATGCACTTTAATACTGAAAAACTTCGTTCAACTGATGCATTGTGACTGGGATAGTTGGTAGTAATTCACACAACTTGGACACTTCACACAGGGACTGGTTTAAATACCCAGATTTCTGAGTATATCTTTATCACTAATGTCAGTTGTTTCATAAACGACACTTAACTTATAATGCAAAGCTGGCATATCAAAATATTTTCATTAGTTAATCCTAGTGAGATAAATTCCTCTGTGGGAATTATAATTAGAAATGTTAAGATTATATTATACAATTCAACAAAATTTTAATTCGTTAAAATTTTTAAAGCGAAAATTCATTTGTTGTAGAATATTATCAAAAGGTCTCTCTGTTGCCGACATTATCAATCTTTATTCTTTTTCTTTCATGTTCAAACCCCATATTTTCAGTTTTATCCCAAATATTTTTAAACTGCCCTCGTTTTTTAATTATCGTATTAATAAAGTCATCAATTTGTCAGAATTTGTCTTATACAAAATGCAATGTCAATTGACTTCATCTGTAAAATGTCAAATAAAAGATAATAATAATAATAATAGTAATAATAATAACCTGTGGGAGTTTTTTGTCAGTTCTTCTATCAGGCGCGGCCCCCTGCGAATGGGGGATGCTTTCTGGGTATTCGTAGCG
Source organism: Diabrotica virgifera virgifera (assembly GCF_917563875.1). Classification (NCBI taxonomy): domain Eukaryota; kingdom Metazoa; phylum Arthropoda; class Insecta; order Coleoptera; family Chrysomelidae; genus Diabrotica; species Diabrotica virgifera. Next base: position 168,348,237 of record NC_065443.1, on the reverse strand, counting down.
CCAATACCCAGAGAGTAGCAGGAATACTTGCCGTGGAACAAAAACTGACACCTGGCAGTAGGTATAAAATGCACACCCATGAGAATGGAGAATAATAATTTGTGTTTAGGATCGCTGCCTGGGGATCGCCAGGGCACGTCTGGAGCCGGCGCTGGACGTGACAGCATGCGGGACGTCGGTGGCAGGGTGTTGAGGAGGCGGGCCCCTGTCATACAATCAGCTACAGCCCAACCACAACCACAAGCGAGCCAAATAACAACAAGAGCTCCACCCGCCGAAGGTGCTGCGCTGGATCATCAGCCGGCGCTCACTCAAGCGGGACGACCGAGGCAGCGCATGAAATGGACTGTGTCCATCAATGAAAGCATTTTGCGCTTCTATTATAAGGTGACAAACCTCGGTCAAGAAACGATCGGCTACAGACAACAGCTGTATGCCGAATTTTGCAGGGAGTACCCAGATATTCAAGTATCGGAGCAAAGAGTATCAGATCAATACCGGGTAATCATAAGAAATAATCTTATCCCAGAGACTAGACGCGATGCCATCAAAAGCGAAGTCGAACGGGAGATTAATAACCAAGAGCTAGTTTTAGATCAAATCCCTAATGAAATCCTTGAGGAGCAGATTCCTGAGATTCCCATACCAGAAACTCAACCTGACAATACACAGCAGGAAAACAACGAGTGGCGCCATAGTCTAGAAAACGAAATGGCTCGTGCCTTACAAGAGTTTAATGGAACAAATCCACTTAGCAGACCACCGCTACCACGAATAAACTCTTGTAAGAAACTAGGTGCGCTGTTACAAATTGTGAACACTGAAGTCCTACCCAATTATGTCGTAGAAGCCCACACATTGGAATATCTGCATATGCTAATCTATTGTGCAGCAACAGCAATTGCCAATGTAATGGGCGTTAAGATCAGAACACGACGGGGTACTAATAACGGAAGGACTGGTAACAGAATTGCACCATGGGAAAAAAGACTTCTCGGAAAAATTGAATTACTGCGTAGGGATATTGGTCAAGTCACAGAATATATAAGAGGTGTAACAAGTAGAAAAGTCATTAAGAGAGCTGAAGAAATAATGCGGATCACTGCAAGACACTCGAGATACGATCCAGAAAATAACACAGCCCAACAGTGTCTGGATACATTAAAACAAAAACTCTCCGTCTATTCAGGACGATTAAGAAGGTATAAAGTTAGTAACAACCGAAAATGTGACAATGCACTTTTTGAGAACTCTGAGAAGGCGTTTTACCGAAAACTCAATTCCACCGTAGAAAGTGTCGACAAGTCTTACCCAAGCCAAGAAGAAATTCATGAGTTTTGGGGAAATCAACTTTCCACGCCAGCTGCTTTTAACAACAATGCTGGCTGGATAGAAGATACGACGCACAACTGTCACCACTACGTCACTGCTAACTACGAACCATTCACGACTGAAGAAGTCTCAAATGTCATCAAAGAGCTTCATAACTGGAAATCTTTTGGACCAGACGGAGTTCAGAACTTCTGGCTTAAAAAGTTTTGGAGTATTCATGAGTGCTTATCAACGTTAATTAATCATGTTATTTCTAATCCGCAGGAATTACCATCATTTCTAACTCAGGGAACTACTTATTTAATACCCAAGGATCAAAATAACACCCAAGATCCATCCAAGTACCGCCCAATTACTTGTCTTCCAACTTTGTATAAATTGGTCACATCCTGTGTAACCCGGCGTATCTACCAACACTGTGCTCTAAACGATATCATAGAGCCTCAACAGAAAGGATGCGCTAAGGGTTCCATGGGCTGCAAAGAACAGCTTATCATCGATTCAGTCATTTCTAACCAGGCATTCACTAAAAAAAGGAACCTTTTTACTGCTTTTATTGACTATAAAAAGGCCTTTGATTCAGTACCGCATGAATGGCTAATAGATATTTTGAAACTATACAAAGTCGATGATAACATAGTGACCTTTTTAAGGCATATAATGAGAGATTGGAAGACTAAAATTCACCTCCAAATACCTGGTGAAAAAAATATTGAAACCGAAAATATCGCAATCAACCGGGGCCTGTTTCAAGGAGACTCGTTGAGTCCACCTGTGGTTCTGTTTAGCTTTGAACCCCCTTTCCCAGCTATTAAACTCCACTGACTCAGGTTTTAGCATTAAAAGCAATAATACTGTAGTAGCGAAGCTCAATCATCTGTTGTATATGGATGATTTGAAAGTAATGGCTTCCACTCGAGAACACCTAGAAGAGATGCTAAAAACTGTAGAAACATTCTCTAATGATATTAGTATGCAGTTCGGTCTAGACAAGTGCCGTGTTTTGAATATAGTCAGAGGAAAGGTACAGCCCGGTGGATTCGATATGCAAAATGGCCAGAACATCCAGGCCATGGGCGATAACGATATGTACAAATATCTTGGAGTAAAGCAGGCGCGGAAAATTGACCATAAGCAAATGAAAACTGAGATAACTACTGAGTTTATAAGAAGGGTAAAACAGCTACTTCGTTCACAGCTTAACAGTAAAAATTTGTTTAAGGCACTGAACACCTACGCTTGTTCCGCGCTTAGCTATTCATTTGGTATTGTTAAGTGGACAAAAACGGATATAGAAAATCTTCAGCGAAAAGTGCGAACACACCTCACAAAGGCACAAAAACACCACCCTAAAAGTGCAGTAGAACGAACGACATTACCCCGGTATTTAGGAGGAAGAGGACTTATGGATATAGGTGAGCAATTAGATAAACAGATTGCTAATTTAAGAACTTATTTTCAGATGCAGGCTGAGACATCTACTCTACACCGCGCAATTTGCGCAGTAGATGACACAACACCGGTCAAATTGAGGGAACCAGAAATGCGCATAAACCACCTTACTAAGGACGAAAAACTGCGCACCTGGATGGGTAAACCTCTGCACGGGCGACATCCCAATGAAGTTAGCCAAGACTATGTCGACAATATAGCGTCGAACTATTGGTTGACATCAGGAAAGATGTTCCCTGAAACGGAGGGTTCATTACTGGCCATTCAGGATCAGGTTATACCAACCAGAAATTACCTGAAATATATCGTCAAAGACCCTCAGGTTCAAAACGACAGATGCCGATATGGATGTCAAGCCCAAGAAACCATCCAACATATTACAGGGGGCTGCCAGGCATTTGCTGCAACTGAATACAAGGAACGGCATGACGCAGTGGGAAAAATCCTTCATCAAGAGATAGCTAACAAGCTGGGACTTCTCCAAACGGACCATCTCCCATATTATCAATACGTTCCTGAGAGTATGCTTGAGGATGGCAACTACAAGCTATACTGGGACCGCAGTGTGCTCACAGACCAAACAGTGGCACATAATAGACCAGATCTCGTACTAGTTAATAAATTAACAAGACAAACAACACTAATTGATGTGGCGATACCTAACAACAATAATTTACGTAGTAAATTTACTGAAAAGATCGCCAAGTATAGAGATCTGGAAATTCAAATACGGAGACAATGGAGAATGCAAAGTACGCAGACGATACCTATTGTTATGTCTACTACTGGAGTCATTCCGAAGACCCTCCTCGAAAGCATAAAAAAGCTGGGTCTCAATGAACATATTTATAAGACCATGCAGAAAGCTGTACTACTTGCGACGGCCAGAATTGTAAGAAAATTTTTGGGAGATACACCTGCATTCCAAGTCACCTAGGGCTCGATAACACGGAAAGAGTCCCACCAGAGCTCAATCCTTTTGATACCGTAGGTATCTGGGATGAGTCAATTTTCCCCTCAGAGGGAGTGTGAGCCGTATGGCTAAATCTGGATAATAATAATAATAATAATGGAACAGAATATATAAGAGGTGTAACAAGTAGAAAAGTCATTAAGAGAGCTGAAGAAATAATGCGGAGCACTGCAAGACACTCGAGATACGATCCAGAAAATAACACAGCCCAACAGTGTCTGGATACATTAAAACAAAAACTCTCCGTCTATTCAGGACGATTAAGAAGGTATAAAGTTAGTAACAACCGAAAATGTGACAATGCACTTTTTGAGAACTCTGAGAAGGCGTTTTACCGAAAACTCAATTCCACCGTAGAAAGTGTCGACAAGTCTTACCCAAGCCAAGAAGAAATTCATGAGTTTTGGGGAAATCAACTTTCCACGCCAGCTGCTTTTAACAACAATGCTGGCTGGATAGAAGATACGACGCACAACTGTCACCACTACGTCACTGCTAACTACGAACCATTCACGACTGAAGAAGTCTCAAATGTCATCAAAGAGCTTCATAACTGGAAATCTCCTGGACCAGACGGAGTTCAGAACTTAGTTCAGAACGGGTTCAGACCAGGCTTAAAAAGTTTTGGAGTATTCATGAGTGCTTATCAACGTTAATTAATCATGTTATTTCTAATCCGCAGGAATTACCATCATTTCTAACTCAGGGAACTACTTATTTAATACCCAAGGATCAAAATAACACCCAAGATCCATCCAAGTACCGCCCAATTACTTGTCTTCCAACTTTGTATAAATTGGTCACATCCTGTGTAACCCGGCGTATCTACCAACACTGTGCTCTAAACGATATCATAGAGCCTCAACAGAAAGGATGCGCTAAGGGTTCCATGGGTTGCAAAGAACAGCTTATCATCGATTCAGTCATTTCTAACCAGGCATTCACTAAAAAAGGAACCTTTTTACTGCTTTTATTGACTATAAAAAGGCCTTTGATTCAGTACCGCATGAATGGCTAATAGATATTTTGAAAATATACAAAGTCGATGATAACATAGTGACCTTTTTAAGGCATATAATGAGAGATTGGAAGACTAAAATTCACCTCCAAATACCTGGTGAAAAAAATATTGAAACCGAAAATATCGCAATCAACCGGGGCCTGTTTCAAGGAGACTCGTTGAGTCCACTGTGGTTCTGTTTAGCTTTGAACCCCCTTTCCCAGCTATTAAACTCCACTGACTCAGGTTTTAGCATTAAAAGCAATAATACTGTAGTAGCGAAGCTCAATCATCTGTTGTATATGGATGATTTGAAAGTAATGGCTTCCACTCGAGAACACCTAGAAGAGATGCTAAAAACTGTAGAAACATTCTCTAATGATATTAGTATGCAGTTCGGTCTAGACAAGTGCCGTGTTTTGAATATAGTCAGAGGAAAGGTACAGCCCGGTGGATTCGATATGCAAAATGGCCAGAACATCCAGGCCATGGGCGATAACGATATGTACAAATATCTTGGAGTAAAGCAGGCGCGGAAAATTGACCATAAGCAAATGAAAACTGAGATAACTACTGAGTTTATAAGAAGGGTAAAACAGCTACTTCGTTCACAGCTTAACAGTAAAAATTTGTTTAAGGCACTGAACACCTACGCTTGTTCCGCGCTTAGCTATTCATTTGGTATTGTTAAGTGGACAAAAACGGATATAGAAAATCTTCAGCGAAAAGTACGAACACACCTCACAAAGGCACAAAAACACCACCCTAAAAGTGCAGTAGAACGAACGACATTACCCCGGTATTTAGGAGGAAGAGGACTTATGGATATAGGTGAGCAATTAGATAAACAGATTGCTAATTTAAGAACTTATTTTCAGATGCAGGCTGAGACATCTACTCTACACCGTAGATGACACAACACCGGTCAAATTGAGGGAACCAGAAATGCGCATAAACCACCTTACTAAGGACGAAAAACTGCGCACCTGGATGGGTAAACCTCTGCACGGGCGACATCCCAATGAAGTTAGCCAAGACTATGTCGACAATATAGCGTCGAACTATTGGTTGACATCAGGAAAGATGTTCCCTGAAACGGAGGGTTCATTACTGGCCATTCAGGATCAGGTTTTACCAACCAGAAATTACCTGAAATATATCGTCAAAGACCCTCAGGTTCAAAACGACAGATGCCGATATGGATGTCAAGCCCAAGAAACCATCCAACATATTACAGGGGGCTGCCAGGCATTTGCTGCAACTGAATACAAGGAACGGCATGACGCAGTGGGAAAAATCCTTCATCAAGAGATAGCTAACAAGCTGGGACTTCTCCAAACGGACCATCTCCCATATTATCAATACGTTCCTGAGAGTATGCTTGAGGATGGCAACTACAAGCTATACTGGGACCGCAGTGTGCTCACAGACCAAACAGTGGCACATAATAGACCAGATCTCGTACTAGTTAATAAATTAACAAGACAAACAACACTAATTGATGTGGCGATACCTAACAACAATAATTTACGTAGTAAATTTACTGAAAAGATCGCCAAGTATAGAGATCTGGAAATTCAAATACGGAGACAATGGAGAATGCAAAGTACGCAGACGATACCTATTGTTATGTCTACTACTGGAGTCATTCCGAAGACCCTCCTCGAAAGCATAAAAAAGCTGGGTCTCAATGAACATATTTATAAGACCATGCAGAAAGCTGTACTACTTGCGACGGCCAGAAGTGTAAGAAAATTTTTGGGAGATACACCTGCATTCCAAGTCACCTAGGGCTCGATAACACGGAAAGAGTCCCACCAGAGCTCAATCCTTTTGATACCGTAGGTATCTGGGATGAGTCAATTTTCCCCTCAGAGGGAGTGTGAGCCGTATGGCTAAATCTGGATAATAATAATGACTTTATTGCTTTTTTTTCAAAAAAAAATACAAACTAGACAAACAGTAATAATTATAATAAAGCAAAAGGCGACGTTCGCTCTTAGATGATGTTCCTAGAAACACCAGCTAAGAAGCGCTCTTCCACGTAACCGCAATCAGATCAGTAAAAGGAAAAATCTCTGCAAAAAATTTAAATCGAAATATTCTTTAACTGAATGTATGTACCTACGCACCCCTAGCAGCAGTAACAGTCAGAGCATCCCACTTTTGGAAGGCGGTCGAACGATCGCTTCCAGGGTACCAAAATTCGCGCGACTAGTGGGTGCGGTCATTGAACCCTGACCAATTTTTAAACGGGACAACTGCATGACAAGCGGCGATTTTGAGATGCGCTTCTGTCAGGGGTGGACCGAATAGTTGAATTGTGTGCATATCGAGTTCCTTCCTATGCGATTAATTTTTAATATTTTTCAATGCCTATTGCCTAGGTAATAATATGTAGATTACTGGGATTAGAGAAAAATTTTTGATAATTAAATATTAGTTAATAATATATTTTGTTATATAGAAGTATAATATAGTCTAAGAGCTGGGAGCGGATTTTGTGCGTGATAAGTAATATGGAAAAACTATATGGGGATATGTTGAACTAGTTGTGTACATTACTCTCCCCAACGGCCGGAAACCAGAGTTGGGGCCGAGGGTAGATATAAGGGGTCAAAGTCCCGGTTTTTATTATTTTTTTTGTGACGCTTTTGATAGAGATAGTGCACCAAAATTTGGGAATTAGTAGGTCATGACGTAACTAATTTAAATCTCCAGGGGCGGAACGCTGCGTGGCCGACAAAGGGGTGGGGGAAGGGTTGAATATTAAACTTATAATTGGGTTTTTGTGACGTTCCTGATCGAAATAGTGCACCAAAATTTGGGATTAAGTAGACCATGACATAACTAAGTAAAATCCCCAGAGCCGGAAAACAGATTGGGGGACGAGGGTAGTTATAGGAGGTTAAAGTCGCGGTTTTTATTATTTTTTTTGTTACGCTTATGATCGAGATAGTGCACCAAAATTTGGGAATTAGTAGGTCATGACGTAACTAATTTAAATCTCCAGGGGCGGAACGCTGCGTGGCCGACAATGGGGTGGGGGAGGGGTGAATATAAAAATTATAATTGAGTTTTTTGTGACGTTCCTGATCGAGATAGTGCACCAAAATTTGGGAATAAGTAGACCATGACATAACTAAGTTAAATCCTTAGAGCCGGAAACCAGAGTGGGGGACGAGGGTAGTTATAAGGGGTCAAAGTCGCGGTTTTTTCTATTTTTTTTTTCTGACGCTAATGATCGAGATAGTGCACCAAAATTTGGGGATAACTAGTTCATGACGTAACTAAGTAAAATCTCTATGGGCGAACGCTGCGTGTCCGACAAAGGGGTGGGGCTGCAGGGGTGAATATATAAATTATAAGTGGTTTTTTGTGACATTTGTGATCGAGTTGGTGCCCCAAAATTTGGGAATAATTAGATTATGGCATAACTAAGTAAAATCTCCAGGGGCGGAACAGTGTGTGGGGGACAAATGGGTGGGGGCAGAGGTGAATGTAAAAATTATAGGGGTTTTTTTGTGACGTTCGTGATGGATATGGTACGCCAAAATTTGGCAATAGTAGATCATGACATAACTAACTAAAATCTCCAGGGGCGGAACGCTGCTTGGGTATAAAGGGGTGGTGGGTACGGTTGAATATACAAATATAGGGGTTTTTGTGACCTTCGTTAACGAGATAGTGTACCAAAATTTGGGAATAAGTAGATCATGAAAAAACTAAATAAAATCTCCAGGGGGCGGACAAGGGTGAATACGCAAAATTTTTGGGTGATGCTCGTCAACGAGAATATGTCCGTAACTTGCACAATTCATTTATTGTAGAATCAAAATCCAAAAGAGCGGACAGCTAGGTGGGGTCAGCTAGTTTTGTTAAAAACGGTGTCACAATATTTTCATAAATAATGTAGAGAAAAACTAAATTTTTTTATATTTTTCAAAATAATATTATAACATTGATTTATGCAAATAATTATAATTATTGTTCTCGAAAATTTATTATTAATTGATAAAAACAATGATGAAATTAGAAAAAATTCATGGTTTTTCATTGGAAAATGTAATTTTATTTACATCTACAAGTACTAAGAGGCTACATCAGTGTGTAATTAATATTAATTCGAGCGAAAGTTTTGCCGCACTGTTTTTCGAAAGTTTTGCGAACCTTTGGCAACAGTGCCTCGGAAGTAGGTGACACTATCAAAGACGAAAGTACAATATTGTAATTAGTCATTGTGATAACGGTGACTATTTCTCTATGTTGCTAAATGTTGTCAGTTAAGTTCAATTTCTTGTTATAGATAAACGATTTTAGTATGTAGTTCCAATGTGACACAAAATCTAGGCATGGAATAAAAAGTTTATTCGAAGGTAGTGTAATTTTTTGTTTTTCTTTTATTTAATTATACTTAGAGTAATTTCCACATACTAACATATTTTTCAAATTGTTCTGTGTACCGCTATTCTTTAATATAGTACGTATATGTGTGTCAAATAACCCGACAAAATATTCAAAACAAAAGCTGCAATCTTGGAAGGCGTTTTTCGTCTTGATGACGCGCTGATGTAGCCTTTTAACATATATAAAAATTTACTTAAAGATATACTTTATACAATACATATAAATTACATTAGTCATCATCACCGCTAATATTATTATCATCAGATTCGTTATTATCATCATTTTCATCACTTTCACACTCAAAATCATCCATCTCATTTTCAGACTCATCATCCCCTATAACAATATCTCGAATAGATTCTGGCAACTGTGGGCCTTTAAACCAATTAAATTTATAGGAATTATCATCAGCCAGTTTCCATCCATAATCAGTAGGAATGAGTACTGTTGGAACTGATTTATGAGCATTTAGCCAAATATTTGTTATATATTGTGCTCTTAAAAAGTGCTCATATAATTCAACTTTACAAGGTGGGAAACTTGAGGCATCAAAGTTTTTTAGTTTTTTCTTACAAAATGGTTCATCGACATCATTCATCTTATACTGACGGTTAAATAATTTATATCGCATAGAATTCACATCCCGATCAACAATCTTTTTTGTGGGAGCTAAACCATATAGTTGACAAATAAAAGTTTCTATAACTCTAAAAACCTCATCTGGATCTTGATCAATATTTCCAAGGGAATAAAATGCTTTTTGGTATCTTTCTGACTTAACTAATACATTGAATGGCCTTTTTTTCCCTTTTCTATATAAACTAGGATTATATTTTTTAAAAATTTTTTGGCTATGTTACCAAATGTTTGGGGTATGTCGACAAGGCAATGAAGAATATAAAAACCGTCGATTACGTCAATCTCAGAACAGGAAGGTATTGTACCATTTGAGATATGTAGACACTCAACTAACAAAGATTTTTTGGTCTTGCAAATTGTTCCATCCATTTGGCACATAGACATTGGAACCGGTGTTATTGGATAGGTCAGAGCTTTTTCTACATCTGTATTATTAGTTAACGATATGCAAAGTAACCGACCAAACAAGTCTCTTTGAAGTCTAACTTCATGCACCTTGTTGTTTACAATAATTTTCTTTTTTACATGAGCTGATGCAAAATTCAGAATCTTATTTTTTGCAATAGGTTGTTCAAATCGGCTTTCAGATGTTGCACACTCCTTAATAAAAGTTTCTCTCAAATTTTTACCATTTAGTTCGATATTTAAAAGAAAATCTCTTACGTCACATGTTGTTGCTTTTCCGGTTGCTATATTGAATAAACTTTTATGGTCTATTTCAGTGTGTTTGAAGGGATTCATGTTTTCGTTAATAGTTCTTATAGAAGCTTTAACTTGCTTGTTTGATATAATTATTTTACTTTTTTCCAAATCAGAAGTTACATCTTGACATTTTTTTAAACCTGTAAAATCTAACACGTGAGAAACGATTGTTGTACGAATGCAACTACTTTTAGCCCAACGCTGTCTAGCTGATATAGAATTAGTAAAATGTGTTACTCCAGTTAAACGACGTGCAGCATCAGCATTTACTGTCTGTTCTAACGTTAAGTCAACGGGTATTCTCGAAAAAATATTTTTTGTTCTTTTAATGCCAAACATTCCCTTGTCGAATTCTACAGCAAGTTTTGGATGGGTTTTATCTAAATTTAATAAGTTATCATGATATTTACAAAGCCAGCGGGAATAATTTTGATGATTGAACAGAAAAAAGATGTCATTTAATTTTGGAATTATATATTTATATGTATCAAAATCTCCGGTACGAATACTGCGCGAAAAAATTAAATAATTTTGTATTAAGTTCATTAAAATTATATAAAATTGAGCGGTATAGCCATGGTCACCAGCCACAGTTTTCTCCTTGTACGCTATGTATTTTTTAATAAGTTTGGATAAATCTTCATTCTCAAAAGTAAGGGGAGATACCTTTTCAATAAAAATTGTATCAAGCAACTCACGAATGGAATCATCAATTGTTATTTCATTATCTGTCAGAAACTGATCAAAATGCAACATATGGAACGTAAGATATAGTATAGGGTATAAACGCTTACATCTATTAAAATGTTTTCCAGAGATAAAGCCGTTCACTGAGCCACTAGCTAAAAGTTCTGCTTCAACCATCAAAGTAGTAAGCCCACATTCGTCTATAAATTTTCCTATAGCGTGAAAATATGCCATCATAATGTGAAAATCGCCCAAGCGAATGAAAACGTTGTCAAATAAAGGTTTTTCAATATTTTGTATTTGCAAAGCCATTTTAGCAATAGCTAAATCATAGGAGACTTGCATGTAATTTTGCTTGCACTCTGAAGCTATTTGTTGAGCTTGTCTTAATGTTAAGTATACGACAGATTGATTTGTTGGAGAAAGATTTATGGGTGTTAAATAACTTACTCTTTGCTGGGTACTATCATCACTAATAATTTTGCTATTAAAACCAACCCATAAAGGTGTATTTGGTATTTCAAGAAAATGAGATAATAACCATAAAAAGTCAATTTTTTTCATGTAGTTGGCATTACTAGAAGTAATATTCCGTAATGGACTTTCTAGTGGTAACAAGGTATCTTTGAAAATCAGAGCTTTGTTATAATTTTGAATTTCAGGAGCAATTGCATCAAAAGTTCTTCGCCTCTTACACAAAGGAGATAAATTTCCTTTATTTGCCGCAGAATTCATCTCATGGCCTTCCTCGATATTTTGTACAAAATTCCAACAGTATCGTGCAATGTATCTTTCCCATTAAGAGTTTCTACATACCTATCATAATTATCAAACGCTATACCCGTGCAATAGTCTGGTAATAAAACTGTATTTAAAGGACATATCACTGACTTATCATTTGCATAAAAAGTAGCTTCCGTTTCTAGTTCTTCAATAGTGTGATAACTACAACAATGACCATATCTATTACATATGTCAACTACTTTACGACTACTAGTTATGCTTTTTAAAGTCATACCTAATGTTATATGTTTAGAAGTTTTAATTTTACCGTCAGAAGCAGCATAGATTATATCGCAGGCTATAGAATAAATTTTTCTCATACAATTTTCGCTTTTAAGCCTTCTTGAATCATTATTAGTTATTATACATCGCAAAAGACTAATCAAATTCTCGGGAATGTCATCTATATCGCACTCACCGGCAATCAGGTGACTTGTCTCTAATTTTCTAGGCAGACGTTTTTTGTTAATAGATAAAATAGATTTTCTAACCCTAGTGCCGACGCGAGTTTGTTCTTCCAAATCGGTAATTTCGCCAAAAGTGCTCTCATTTATGTTACAACTCATTCGAGAAGCTATAAGTTTTTTCTTGAAAATTGTTATAATTTGTATCTGATTACCAAACCGGTTAATAAATTTATCTAACAAATGATGTTGAAAAAAATTACTGTCAAAGTCAACTTGATTTTCTTTTGCAAGATTACTTAATATTGTTAAATACTTATCCGTCAACACTTTCAAAGAATAAGAATTTTTGTTTTCAATTACATTAATTTCAACGTAATCACATATTTTTTCAAATGCTTTTTTGTGCAGATCTCTCACGTCATGCCATACTGTTCGCTCATTAGTAGGTCCATTAAATTGATAAACATACACTTGCTTACATTGAAAATGATAATAATAATACGAGCCTATAGAACTAATTTTGTTAAGCATTAGAGTATCATTTAATCCTTTCGCAACATTAGTAATAGTATTAAGAAGTGACTGGTCTGATGACTTATGTAATGGTACACGATGACATTTTTTACTCCTCTTTCTTCTTTTATCGCAAAACAAGCATCCCTCGTCTTCTTCGATATGACTTTCCGTTGCATGTTCGGTTGTTGTAAAGTCGATTGATGAATCTATTAATGAATAAAAAAAAATAAGTAATAATTGTTACAAATTTACTCAATTTGCACGGAAAAAATGATATACTATACCTACTATGAAACATCCGCCAGGTCAATAGATTTCAAAATAATTGTTTTAAACGAATACTTAAAAAAATTAAATGGTTTGGAATTTTGTTCAAACAATTATTCCGTATGTCTAACAGAAATTATATTTTTTCTAAAAATTATAAATTTATGTACCTACAGCTTCGGTCACTGTTTTATTTACACCTTCATTTTTACATGTATTTTAAATAATTTTTCGAGTTATTTATTTACCTTTTATTAATTTTAATCAACCTATTCTGGGTTTGCTACTGGTACCTAATTAATGTCACTTTGACGTAAAAATCTCGTGTAAACGAGACAAAAATTCAAAAAACCAGCTATTAATCTTATGAAAAAGTGTAAACTCTGCAATGGCAGCAGTTATACAATTCTCAAGACAAGCCTTATTTTTTTAATTAATTTGGATCTCAAATAATCAATCAACTATATTGAAAGTATAATTGATTTCGATACTGTGTATATTGCAGTAGGTACATATTGCATATATATTATCCAATAATTACTTACCGGTATTTAAATTTTCCTCTGAAGATCCAGTTTTATTGTTGTAAGCTTCTACAATGGCCTTGTCAATCGATGTAAAAAACTTTTTACAATTACCATGATGACCACTTACATTATTCACCGAATCCGGCAAAATAATTTCTTGATATTTGAGTTTACACGCTTTTCTAATATCCAATATATCTCTGCAATATTTTAAAGAATCTTCATTGAACAAAATAATTCTATCATTTTCGTTACAAGCAATTTTTAGAACACACGAAGCAATAACGTTTTCATCCATTTTTGAATACAACAATACAACCGTTCACTCAAAAATCACAGGCGTTACATAGGCGTTACATGCAAGGATATCAAATATCGTTATTTGGATATCAAATTCAACGCTCCAAGAGATTCGTGTCGGAACTAACCCAAGCGGATGATGACGCAGGAAATTCAAAATTTAATTTCGGTAGGAAATTTTAAATATAGCTTTAACTATTTAAATATAATGTTGTCCAGTTGGAATTTTTTTTAAATTGGTAAATTTTTAGGAAAAATAACCCCCACCTAGCTCTGTGTCCTTCTGGATTTTGATCATAGACATTTAAATTAATCAATTGTGCAAATTGCAGACATATTCTCGAGGACGATCATCACTCAAAAGTTTTGCATATTGACCCCTTTGGTCCCCCATGCAGCATTACGTCTCTAGAGATTTTGCTAAGTTACGTCATGATTTACTTATTCCCAAATTTTGGTGCACTATCCCGATCACGAACGCCACAAAAACCTCTTATAAATTTAATACACACTCCTGCCCTTACCCCTTTGTTCCCCACACAGCGTTCCGCCCGTATATATTTTGTTTAGCTACGTCATGACCTATTTATTCCCAAATGTTGGTGCACTATTTCTATCAAGAACGTCACAAAAAACTCCTTATAATTTATATATTCACCCCTGCCCCTGCCCCTACCCCATTGTCCACAAAAGCAGCATTCTGCACCTGGGTATTTTACTTAGTTACGTCATGAACTAGTTATTCCAAAATTTTGGTACATTATCTCGATTATAAGCGTCAGAAAAAAATAGTAAAAGCCGCGAATTTGATCCTTTATAACTACCCTCGTCCCCCCTCTAGTTTCCGGCTCTGGGGATTTTACTTAGTAATGTGATGGTCTACTTATTCCCAAATTTTAGTGCTCTATCTCGATCAGGAACGTCACAAAAAACCCCTTATAATTTTTATATTCACCCCTGTCTCCACCCCTTTGTCGGCCCCGCAGCGTTCCGCCCCTGGAGATTTTAATTAGTTACGTCATGACCTACTTATTCCCTAATTATGGTGCACTACCTCGATCATGAGCGTCACAAAAAACCCCTTATAATTTTTATATTCACCCCTGTCTTCACCCCTTTGTCGGCCACGCCGCGTTCCGCCCCTGGAGATTTTAATTGGTTAGGTCATGACCTACTTATTCCCAAATTTTGGTGCACTATCTCGATCATGAGCGTCAGAAAAAAAATAATAAAAACCGCGACTTTGACCCCTTATAACTACCCTCGTTCCCCACTCTGGTTTTCGGCTTTGGGGATTTTACTTAGTTAGGTCATGGTCTATTTATTCCCAAATTTTGGTGCACTATTTTGATCAGGAACGTCACAAAAAACCCCTTTTAATTTTTATATTCACCCCTGTCCTCACCCCTTTGTCGGCCACGCAGCGTTCCGCCCCTGGAGATTTTCATTCTTTACACCATGGTCTACTTATTCCCAAATTTTGGTGCACTATCTCGATCATGAACGTCACAAAAAAAAATAATAAAAACCGCGACTTTGACCCCTTATAACTACCCTCGTCCCCCACTCTGGTTTCCGGCTCTAAGGATTTAACTTAGTTATGTCATGGTCTACTTATTCCCAAATTTTGGTGCACTATCTCGATCAGGAACGTCACAAAAAACTCAATTATAATTTTTATATTCACCCCTCCCCCACCCCATTGTCGGCCACGCAGCGTTCCGCCCCTGGAGATTTAAATTAGTTACGTCATGACCTACTAATTCCCAAATTTTGGTGCACTATCTCGATCATAAGCGTAACAAAAAAAAATAATAAAAACCGCGACTTTAACCTCCTATAACTACCCTCGTCCCCCAATCTGTTTTCCGGCTCTGGGGATTTTACTTAGTTATGTCATGGTCTACTTAATCCCAAATTTTGGTGCACTATTTCGATCAGGAACGTCACAAAAACCCAATTATAATTTTAATATTCAACCCTTCCCCCACCCCTTTGTCGGCCACGCAGCGTTCCGCCCCTGGAGATTTAAATTAGTTACGTCATGACCTACTAATTCCCAAATTTTGGTGCACTATCTCTATCAAAAGCGTCACAAAAAAAATAATAAAAACCGGGACTTTGACCCCTTATATCTACCCTCGGCCCCAACTCTGGTTTCCGGCCGTTGGGGAGAGTAATGTACACAACTAGTTTAACATATCCCCATATAGTTTTTCCATATTACTTATCACGCACAAAATCCGCTTCTATCTCTCCGACTAATAGGGAAGCGGTGCTTCCCCCGCTTCCATGGACCGCACGCCTCTGTAATTATAGTATAATACTTCTTAAATATTAACTTATGAATGACAGTTAACGCCATCCTACGTTTGCTGTGATTGGTCGTTATCTTCACGCATTCAAATTTTGTTTCAGGATTGGATTGTAAAATTGAAACCGTCAAAATTCGAGAGTGTGCTAACCAATGAACTGTCAACACGGATGGAATGGCCCCGTCCCATTCAAATAGTGAAGCGAGATTGCGGCCATCATACAAGTGAGAGGTCCTAGAGAGAGACAGATCTTGTCAGGGAAAATTTGACTTCTTCATAGGTTGGATATTATCATAATGACCAGAGTTGCCAGATGTGATTTTATAAATCCCCCACTTAGAAACTGTAATTCCCTCAAATTAAGCTCGAATCTCCCAAATTAAAATATTTTCCGTACGTTAATAAATTAGTATTCAAATGTAGAGAACAGTAAACCAAAATTATACTTCTTATCAACAGAGGGCCCTGGAAATAATTCATAGGTCCTATCTTCTTCGATTATGTGAGAGTATAATATGCAGTTCTATGTATATTCGCAAATTTAATTTCCTATGACTCCTTAAAATCTTCCATAACTCCCACCCAAAAAATCCCCCAACCATTTCTGCTTAGAAAAAATCCCATAGACGCTTTTAAATTACTCCAAAATTGTAGGAAAATACCCGAAGCAGGCAACCCTGATTACCACTATCAATTTGTTTGTTTACGAAAGATGGCGATTATCTTCTATCCTTCCCTGACTAGACTCTCTCATCCTGGCGGCATTAAGTTCGCTTCATGCCCATTCCATCCGTGTTGACAGTTCATTGGTGCTAACTGATCCTTTAGCTTAAATTTTTCTACCGTTTTAAAATTAAAATTGTGTTTACTTACTTTTTTCTAATTGCATCAATCCATTTTTGTCGTTGAATCACCTTATGCTTAGTGACAGGAAAGTTGTAGAATACACAGTTACTATTGTAACCACTATTTCGACACTCTTTAATACAACAACTTTCGTGAGACATTTAAAAGCTATAATATGCAACTCTTAATGCAGAACGTCAAAAAGCAAATAAAGGTTTACAAATTAATTTAAAATTAAAATTAAAAACATTATTTATAAAAAATATTAGTTGGTCAAAGCTGTGGTATATATTTTTACCTTAAATATACTTACGTTTTAAATACTGAATTTAAGTTTTTGTAATGTTCCGTAATATGTAATTATAAATTAACCTATTAATCTTAGCGCGATCTACACGATAATTGTGAAAGAATCCGAAGTAAGAAATTCATATTTTATCAATAGAACGTCAAAATGATTAGTAAAATCTTAAAAAAAAATCGATTACAATTTGATTATTTTTTTGCGTTGTAAATATTAAGCGATAACAATTAAATAATAAATTTAAAAATTACTGGTGAAAGTTGAATTAGTAGTCCGCTAGGAGCGACACCAGCGAAGCTCAGAGTGTATACGTGCATAATGAAGGTTCCTTGTTAATCTATTTTGCCATTTATGCGACGTGCACTATTGTTTCATCTGTAATACTATTGACATTTCGTTTACATTGCCTAGCCTTGTTGGCCAATTACTTTTCATTCTTCTTCAAGTAGTTCGAGAAATGGTTTAGCTCAGTTAACTTAGCCTCGACCTTTCTGTGAATTATTGTACTTCCTTCTTGATAAAAACTATTATGCTTCTTTTCATGAGTATTTTTCAGTGCGTCACAATTGATAGAAAAAAAGGTAAGTCCGTGATAATATACATTTTAGTGACATGACATTTTAGTTAAATCTGACGGTTGTCACATTTTATTTGCAATTTGGCATAAAATCAAATCAATTGTGTTTATTGCATTTATAAAATGATATTTTCTTAGATTTGTATAGTCTTATAAATTGTACAGATTATATTCGTAGATATGCTTATTATACAGGGTGTAACAAAAATACAGGTCATAAATTAAATCACATATTCTGGGACCAAAAATAGTTCGAATGAACCTAACTTACCTTAGTACAAATATGCACACAAAAAAAGTTACAGCCCTTTGAAGTTACAAAATGAAAATCGATTTTTTCGAATATATCGAAAACTATTCGAGATTTTTTATTGAAAATGGACATGTGGCATTCTTATGGCAGGAGCATCTTAAAGAAAAATTATAGTGAAATTTGTGCACCCCATAAAATTATTATGGGGATTTTGTTCCCTTAAACCCCCCAAACTTTTGTGTACGTCTCAATTAAATTATTATTGTGGTACCAAAATTCAATATTCTTAAAACTTTTTTGCCTCTTAGTATTTTTTCGATAAGGCAGTTTTTATCGAGTTGAGGCCTATTTTTTAACATGTTTACATAAAAATTTTATGGGGGTTTTGTTCTTTTAAACCCCCCAAATGTTTGTGTACGTTTCAATTAAAATATTACGGCGGTACCATTAGTTAAACACAGTGTTTTTAAAACTTTTTTGCCTCTTTGTATTTTTTCGAGAAGGCACCTTTTATCGAGATGTGGCTTCTTTTTTAATATGGTTCAAAATATACCTAAAAATGTAAGTCATATATAAATTTTCATATTACTACCAAGTCTCCCTAATCGTACTTAACCATAATATACAAATATGTGGTGGATTTGACAAATAATCAAAATATCTCGATAAAAACTGACTTTTCGAAAAAGTACTAAGAGCCAAAAATGTTTTAAAAACATTGTGTTTAACTAATGGTACTACAATAATAATTTAATTGGAACTTACACAAAAGTTTGGGAGGGTTTAAAGGAACAAAACCCCCATAAAATTTTTATGGGGTGTCCAAATTTCACTATAATTTTTTCTTAAGATGCTACTGCCATAAGAATGCCACATGTTCATTTTCAATATAAAATCTCTAGTAGTTTTCGATATATTGGAAAAAATTGATTTTCATTTTGTAACTTTAAGGGGCTATAACTTTTTTGGACGGGGTCGAGTTCGCTCCCAATGGTAAGCATTTTACCTGAACTAAAAAAGGTAGAGTCCGAATTGGCTCCCATAGACAAAATTTATTTTACCTAAACATGTCGAAAATATCACCCAGCGTTGTCACTTCTTTCAAATTTTCTCTTTTTGTTAGAAACAGGTACCTTCCTAGAAATATCTATGGGAAAGGAGGAAGACCTAACCCTTCGGTCCTAACTTAACTTTCGGGAATTAGAGTGTAGAGCGCAAACCGGCCGATTTCAGGTAAGAGCGCAAAACGGTCGAGCGCATACCGGCCGACACCGATAATTTGTGTTAAAATTGCCACATATGCCAATGTTGAACTAAAACAAACTCTAAAAGTATTTGTCTAAAAGTATAATTTTCCTATAAAAAGTCTATATCACTATGTAAATTTCCTAAGCAGTATAAATATTACACGATTTGGCAACAATGTCTAATGTTTCCGCGATTATATGAGAGCCTACCCGCAGTCATGCGGGAGCCAATTCGTACCCTTCTAAAATATACCTGAACGAAGCGGAGCGAACTCGACTTCACCCACTTTTTTTGTGTGCACATTTGTACAAAGGTAAGTTAGGTTCAATCGAACTATTTTTGGTCTCAGAATATGTGATTAAATTTATGACCTGTATTTTTGTTACACCCTGTATAATTGGTAAATATTTTATTTCGATTATAGCACCATCTATTGACAACTAGAATAAATGTTATAAATGTCACCGACGAAATGTAATCACCGACGTGCGTTTTTTTCTGTCACATGCAATTTAATGCGTTAGAAAGAAATCGAAAAACTGTGACGCGCTGAAAGATCCTCATCCTTGAAACTAAAACTTGAAACTGAAAGATCCTTGTTTCGAGCTTCTGTCTTATGTTGTATAATCTGTATATAATATTTGTATACACAGATTATACAACATATGACAGAAGCTCGAAACAAATGACAATCGATGAAAAGCCCTATTATCTGTTGTTGATATAGTGATACTTTGAATTAAGTATAGAAAATGAATTTTTTATCTTATACAAAGTTCAAAGCATTATTTGGATATATGCTCTGCGAATCACCTTTATCTAATCTGTATCTTCTTGTCAATTTATAATCATATTAATAAATTCACAGTATTAAATAAACGGAACAAGAAACATATCAAACAAATTCACATGGATCATAACATAATATAAACACTTAAACAAATTCTGTAGTTTATTAGACAATGTGTGTAGTTCGTTTCAAAAACTTGGCCATTTCTTAAAACCATATTACGTTGTCTCGATTCACCCCTAATTATAATAAATACCGCAAGAACTAGTACTCACGAAATCTTATGTTTCTGCACCTATATATATATATATATATATATATATATATATATATATATATATATATATATATATATTAAAAACATAAGATGTAGATCTTTGAAACACACTCAGTGAACCAAAGATCCAAGGTTATTGGTTTAACGACCACTCGTACGAAATCAAATAGATGAAATAGAGAATGTGGAAAAATCCCCAAAATGGTGGATGTGTGAATTGTTCGTAAGGGGATTTTTCCACATTCTCTATTTCATCTATTTGATATATATATATATATATATATATATATATATATATATGTCTTCATATCAAGGCGAGATCCGTTTGTATCATAAGCTATACAAGATGAGATCCGTTTTGCAAGGCGAGATCCGATTTTGGATCTCACCTTGAATTCACGTGTATATAGTGACATCTCGATGTAACAATGGTTGGGGTACAAGGAAATCGATTTTTGTCTGGACCTCATTTTGCATCCCTTTTGGTGAATTTTATATTGCAGTGGTACCACTAAATCCGCTGTAGAGGGCAGCGCGCGCGATCCGTTGTGTATATCCTAAATATATATTTTGCAGACAACCCGAGATCCGGTAAATTTGGAAACATCGCAAATGAATTTCACGGTCAGCTCTCTCACTCGGCTTATGTCTAGCTTGAATAAGAATATTTACATTATTTAAGGGCTCTGTCCAGAAAGGCGATTGTCAAATATCTCGAGAACTAGACGGCATATCGAAAAAACTTTGGAATGCTTTTTTAATGGTTTTTCAAAATCTATATACTTATGCAATAGCAGGGTTCTTATTCTGCCTGCGAAAGCGGTGGGTGTAGCAACTTTGAATTATCAATTGAAACCCTTTATTTTTAATTAAATAGTTGAAATTTAGAATTAAAAATACACAACTTTTGTTTGAATCGATAATAGCTTCTTTAATCCAGTCGGAAGAGCTTCAAAATCGTCGTTTTGATGACATTTTTAGGGTTTAGGTGTACCTCAGGTAGTTAGCTTAAAACGTAAGAAATAAATTTGAATAGTAACGGATTAAGCCAACACAGAGCCTATCGCAAATGTATACTTTTCATTAATGGTAGGGGAGCAAAGTATGCTAAATGTGCAGTCACTCGAGCGTTATGGGGACCTATTGGGTTGTGAAGAGTAGGTCCTAAAACCAAAAAAAGTTAAGTAAAATTTTCCATTTTAGTGGGCGCTTGCCATTTTTTAATTTAATTTTCCATTTCCAATAATCGTTTTTTCCGATTATAACGCCATCTATCCATAATTCGAAAAAATGTTTCGAATAAAAGTTACTTATTTTTACGTAAGGAATCCAAATCTGCAATAAAAAATGGGGGCTTCTATTTAAGATTTTAAAGTAACCCCCCACCCCATCTCCTTGGGGAGTCGTGTTTGGTGCCATTCGATAGATTTTTTAAAAGTATCGAATAAGTGTATTTTACTGTTTTTCGATCTGATGTTCATTTCGCGAAATATCGCGGGATTCGTATTTAAAATATTAAATTTACCCCCCACCCCTCTCCGTGGGAAGTCGTGTTTGATATCATTCGATAGATTTTTAAAATATATTGAGCACATATTTTTTAGTTTTTCGATCTGTCATTTATTTCGCGACATATTCGCTTATTTCTTGTGAAACTTTGGGACTCACCCATTTCCTTACCCCCTGCTCAAATCGTCAGATTTTTGAAATATACACTCTTTTACATGTACTTAACTTACCTTATCTTAATCTGACAATTTCGAGTATTTTTAAGGATAGATTTTTTTTTCGGGCCCCCCTTAACGAACTCCCCTGTGTTAAGAGCCAATATATGGTAGAGGTTCATCTGCAGGGTACCAGGTTTCTCCCATATGCTAATCTGACGCGCTCGAGTAACTGCAAAAATCCCCGCTTGGGCTCCACTACCATAATGTTTATTGATAAACAAAGCTTCAATTCTATTTTACTTCAACTCATTTTAAGGCTATTTCAATAAACTCACCGGTTCTTTTTTCAGTTTTTTGGTAAAATATTGTAACTTATAGGCGAAAATTCTTAAAATCGGCTATTTTTCATTTAATTTGTCAATAAATAATTAAATTGAGAAAAAATTGGTCAGATTTACATAAATTTTGTTATTCCGTCCATATAGAAACTAAAACAATTGTTACGTAGTTACACTGAGTGTCATAAAAACCGTGTATTTTTACTCATTCCTTTGAGCTATTTCACGTAAAATCGAGAAAGTTGTATTTTTACATAAGTTATATTAACGTTAAACTGACTTAATTTATAGTTTTATAAGCAACAATTAAGTATAGCGAAATTTATAAAACCTTGTTTAAATTGTTTTACATGCTCTATAATGCGGTTATCTTAAATTTTATTTTGAATGTTTTTCTTCTTACTGGTAGACAAAAAATGGCAAAATGTGCATTTTTGACATCAAATTGTTGATAACCAACATAGTTACTACTCAAAATATTTAAAAAAAACTAACCGTCGGTGTAACAGGTTGCGTGGCAACCAGATGCAGAACAGTACCATAAATGTTTTCCACTTTTTAGCACTTTCTTTAAGTGAAATTTAAAATCATTTACCACCAATAACTTACACCCATGTTCACTCATTACGAAATCTGTTACAAGAATTTCAGCGATTTCAGCCATTTTTTCAAAATTTATTTGGATTTTCTCTAGTAATCCTTTCAAAAGACAATACATAAATGATGAATACCTTTTACACCAACTTCAAGGAGGGTAATTTTATACAGGTACATACCTGGAATTATTATATGGACCGTTCACTCTTGTTAGAGTATAGTTCGCTCAAATATGAGCTCTTTTCATCCATTTCACGCGGTAAATTAGTCCGCTTTTCCTTTAGGTCGTAGTTCATAGGTTGTGATGTTTTTTTGCCGTCTCTACTATCTTCTTCCACTCTCTCCGGTCCTGAATCTTTTCTCTCCAGTTTGCAATTTCCATCTTTGATATATCGTCTAGCAGCTGATCTTCCCATCTTATTTTTGGTCTTCCTCTTGGTCTATTTTTTACTGGTTTCCAGTTCATTATCTTCCTGATCAGTTCTTCTACCCCTCTTCTTTGTGTGTGCCCAAACCATCTGAGCCTTTGTGCTTTAATGAATTTTACTATATCTTCTCCTTTATTTATATTTATTATTTCATGGTTCATCAGCTTTCTATATTCCCCTGTTTCTGTCTTTACTGGGCCATGTATTCTTCTCATAATTTTTCTCTCAATTATTCTTAACTTTTCTTCGTCTTTTTTCGTAAGGCACATTACTTCTGCTCCATAGGCTATCACTGATCTGATTGCTGCTGTGTATATTTTTGATTTTGTTTTTTGCTCAGGTTTTTGTCCTTGAGTAATTGGTGATATTTCCAATATACTCTATTACCTGCTTTAATTCTTTCGTTTATCTCTATACTCCTTCCGTTTTTGCCGTCCACCATCACCCCCAGGTATTTGAAGCAATCTACTCTCTGGAATGTATTTTCACCTATCTTTATTTCTGTTATTCTGTTTACATTGTCTCGTTTGCTTATAAGATATTTTGTTTTATTCTGATTGATTATTAATCCTCTCGTCTTTGCTTCTCTTACCAGGATCAAAAGTGCCTGTTCTAGTCTTTTTTTTATCTCGTGCTACCAGTCCCAGGTCATCTGCATATCCTATGATCTGTGTTGAGCTTTGAATGATTGTCGTTTTCATCCCTGTGTCACTAATTACTCCTTCTAGAGCGATATTAAATAGTGTCGTTTGTCGTTGACAGACTGTCTCCTTGTCTTACTTCAAGTTCTATTTTGATGTCATTTGTATCGCCCTCATTTGTTTTAACTTTTGCTGTTGAGTCTTTTATTGTCATTCAAGATAGTCTTATTAATTTTGCCGGTATCTCCATTTTTTCATTTATTTTAATAATTGTTGTCTGTATATGCTGTCGAAGGCCTGTTAGAAGTCGATGAATAGTATGTGTAATTCTATGTCATGTTCATAGCTTTTTTCAATTCTTTGTGTCAGTACGTGTATTGCACCTATTGTTGATCTTCCTTTTCTAAAACCCTGTTGGTATGGTCCTATAATTTTTTCTGTGTATTGATTTAGTCGGTTTCTTATAATTGTGGTCAATATCTTATACGTTGTATTTATTAGCATAATTGGTCTGTAGTTGCAGCACTTAGTTGGATCTCCTTTCTTAAAGATTGGTGCGATGTGTCCGTTTTTCCATTCTATGGGCATGCTTTCGTCCTTCCAAATTGTAACCATTAACTTGTGCATTCGCTTCGTGAGCTCCTCTTCTCCGTTGATAATCAGTTCGTTGTTGATTTCATCTGGCCCTGGCGTTTTGTTTACTTTTTGTTGTTTTAATACCTCCATGAATTCCTGATAAGTAGGTGCGCCTTCCTCTTCATCTCTGTTATCTCTTATATCCTCATCCTCTGAATATGCCTTATTGTAGTTTTTGTATAGGTCCGTGAAATGTTTTTCCCAATCTTTTTTGTTTATTTTTGTGACAGATTTTTTGGTACTGTATTGTTGTTTTATCTATTCGAACAATTTCTTGTTGTCTTTATTATTCGTTTCTAATTCTTGCATTTGTTCAGAGATCCATGTGTTGTTCTTTCTTCTATAGAGTTTCAATGCTTCTTGTTTTTCTTTTCTATATTGGTCCAGTTGTTCCTGTTCGGCACTTTGTAGCCATTTGTTTCTTGCGAGGTGCTTCAGTTGACTTTTTTGGTGACATTCCTCATCAAACCATTCTTTCGATTCTTTGTTTTTTGGAATCCTATTATTTGTTCTGCTGTCTCTATTATGCTGTTCTTTATGTTTTTCCATTTTCCTTCTATTTCTATGTGCTCGTACTGACCCAATTTCTGTTCCAGTTGTTCTGTATATTGTTGCTTTGTTTCTTGCGTTTTCAGATTGGCTATATTCCATTTCCTCCTTTTTCCTTCCTTATGATTATTTGCTTTGATTATTTTCATCTTAAGTTTTGCTATCAACAATATGTGGTCAGTGCCTCCATTTGCCCCTCTATATGACCTTTCGTCTTGTACTATTTGTGTCCACTTTTTCGAAATTAGAGTATGATTTATTTGGTTTCCATCCATTCTTCCTGGTATCATCCATGTTATTTTGTGTTCTTTTTTATGTTTATGCCCAGTACTAACTATATATGTGTTTGTTGCTGCTGCTAGGTTGCAGATTTCTCCTCCATTATCATTCGTAGTTTCATGAATGGTTTCTTTGCCAGCTACATTACGATTACAGTCCTCCTTTCCGATCTTTGCATTAAAATCACCCAATATTATTAATATGTCATTCCTCGGAATATTTTCACAGGTTTCTTCCAGGATGTCGTAGAATTCTGCTTTATCTTCTTGGTTTGCTTCTTCGGTGGGTGCATAGCAATGGACTATCGAGATGTTGGCTTGTTTATTTTCTTATGTAAGATATCCTTTCATTAACTGCTTTGAATTGTATCACTTTTTCCCTCATTTTTTTGTTCACCATAAATGCCGTACCATTCGTTCCCTGTTTGTTTTCTCCCGAATAATACATGCTAAAGTTTTTCTTCTCAATTTTTCCTTCTTTCTTCCATCGTATTTCCTGTAGGGCTAGGATTTCTAGTTGGTATTTTTTCATTTCAAGAGCTATTTCTTGCATCTTACCTACTGCCAGCATGGTTCTAATATTCCAAGATCCCATTCTAATGGGTCTTGTTCTTTTCTTCTTATTGAGATTATTTCTTTATTTTGTGTGCGTTATTTTGTTTTCGTTAACCGTTTGCATTTCTGAGACTTTTTTTGCCATGTCAATATCATATTTCAGCCGCTGTTCTTCGTTTATTAGTTTTTTGAATTTTTTATCAGCTGTTCTCTCTCTTCGTCCCATATCTAGATTTTGCCGGTCACTATTAATTTCTTGTAGCCGATTTTCGTTTGTTTACCTTTGCTTCTTTCGTCCTTTGCTATTTTAGTTATTTCCTGTTGTATTTCTTTTTCTTTGGATGTCCAATCGTTGTTTATATAGATACGATCTTTATGCTGTTTTAGTTTACGTTTCTTGTTTAGGATTTCCATTTTATCCGTGAGGGCTTCTGTTTCTATTGCGCATACTGTTTCTCCTATTTTTTTTGCACTTCTTAGTTTTATTTGTATTTGCAACTCTTGGGCTATAAAATTTTCCATTTCTTCTTTTAATTTCTTATAATCATTTGTTTCTACTTTCAACCCAGTTACGATCAAGCTTTTCTTTTTGCTAAATTTCTCCAGTTGCTCCATTCTTTCATGTAGCTGTTTTACTTCTTTTTTAGTTTTTGATTCTCTGCTTTTACATCCATTAACTCTTTATTGGTTTGTTGTTATTCTTTCCTTATTTGTTTTATTTCCTGAAGCATTTCATCGTTTTTATTCATTAGCTCTTTCATTATTGTAATCATAACATTTTCCATGTCTTCCTTGTTTTCGTTGCCTGCTTTGCTTGGTGACCGTTTTTTAATTTTACTTCTATTAAAACAATCATCCAAGTTTTCTCTTTTGCGTTTCGTTTCATCATGGGTTTCACTTCCTGTGCCATTTTTTCCATTTTCTAGGAGTGCAGCGCTAAATACCTGGAATACCGATACTAGATTATCAACAATACTTAAAAAATTAAAGTTACCAATTCACCGGTAGTTAATGGGTTATCTAAAAATTATCTGCGCACCAGAGTTGCCAGTTGGCCTGTAATTAGGATGGGGGATTAAAATAGATACGAATTCACCGGGACGCGGAAATATGCACACCCTGATATTCTAGTTACGTAAGCTCGTCCGATTGGCGCATGACGTCAGCAACAGGGTAAAGCATAGTCCCGTCTATGCGTTCGTAATACGAACGCGAATGAAATTTGAGAATAGTACAAATGAATGAATTATGACTAAAAGAAACTACGTGATTTTTATAGTTTAGAGGAAAATTATAAAACTATTTACTTTTATTTAAATTGATTTTCAGTTATTTGTAAAGTTCCCAGTTTCTTGATTATATTGGTATCCGGAAAATAAAAATATTCATATAATCTATATCTAATAAAATTATTATATTTCGTTAGTTGGCAAAAATTGATTAGTGGCCTACACATTAGTAATTATAATTTTTACCAAGGGGAAGAAAAGCCCCAAAATAAAACCATAAATTTAATGGATTGATAAAAAAACAAAATTTTTTACTTTTTAAATAATGTATTTCATCAGATTTAAGTAAGAGGCTTGGAAAAGACAAAAACAAGTTTTACAGTTTTCATGCCATGCACTTTATTTAAATTTTGTGCATGTGAAATAGATGTACATACAGCAACTATGTAGCAGTTTTCATAATTTTTCTTTTACGCAATGTCAGGTTGTTAAGAGACTTGTTTAATTCTTTAATTCGGAAGTACATCCGAGACCTAAAAAATAACTTGTTCGCTTTGTTAGAACAGTCTACAGTTACACTTTTGGATATAAGGTTTTCTAAATAATTTTTAGTTACCAAAATGGAATCACCATTCATGTGGAAGGAAAAATTGTCTCCAGTTATGGGCCATTCCACGAACATACGCCTGTTTTGGATTACTTCGACAACGAGTATTTTACTGTGCAACATAAGAAGTACGAAAGTAAATGGCGCTATAATTATTATTCCAATAAACAACAATGTAATTTGCAATTTACTTTCGTTCTTCTTATTTTGCACAGTAAAATATTCGTTTTCGAAGTAATCCAAAACAGGCGTATGTTCGTGGAATAGGGTATACTTAATATATGACAAGAGAGTGTCTGATGGTTTACATAAACCACACTTACTCAAATGATCAACCCACGTGTACGTTGAAACATCTTCGGATTGAATACTGGAGTCCTTCAATTTATGGCAGATATAACCAGCCAAATTCTCCAAACCATCATACTCGAGGTCACTAATGTTTTTTCATTCTGATTCTCATTGAGAACTTGAAAATCCACAACTGTTTCGTTGTTAGAATCCAGCCTTTGGATCAATTGTCCAGAAATTGGTAAATCTGGGATGTCGTCTGTTTAAACGTTCGAAAATTCGTTCCGTTGTCTTTCCTACCCGTATATAACTTTTATAAAATATAATAAACCTTTTTGTAAACACTTTAAAAAAATTTTAATGGGTTTTCCCATTTCATTTCATGAGCTTCATTTTTTGGTACTATGTATCACGTTAAAATATTTGATTTGGAATTTGAAGGATAAGATCGTCTTTTTTATGAGCTACAAATTTACTTTTACTGGTTCTATAGACTAAGAATATACCATTTTTTCGTTTTTTTTTATATGCTACATTTTTTCCAAGAATATTTTTTCGATAAAATACTTACTTTTTGAGTATTTGCGAAAAACCGCCGAAAAACGTGTTTTTTTTTTGTTGAAAAGTAAACATTTTTAGTCGCAAGTGACTCTAGTACCTACCACTGAATTAACCTAGTACCTAAGTTAAAAAAACTCTATAGAGCAAAAGTTGCTTAAAGTTAGATCTGTTTCCGGACTTATTTTAAACGTATATTTTTTCACCCTCCAAGTAAAAGCAATCAACGACACAAATTCAACTTTGAAGTGGGTAGAATCTAAATCCAAATGTTCATGCAATTAGGAGTTGACCCTGAAAATTATGTGTGTTTCTTTTTATCTTTTAACTCATTTTACTTAAAATCATTTTTTAACTACCAAATAATAATTACATATTGAGTTATTTTATTTTTTAAACTTTAATAATAACTATAAAAATTTTTACTTTCTTGTAATGTATTTTTAAAACAAGCAATCATTTAAATAATTATTTTGTAACAATTTATATTATTTAAGAATATAATAATTACATTTTGGTTTGGTAGTAAGTGTTTTTTAAGAATATTAATGTATAGTTTTAAAATATTGTATTGCAAATAATTATCATTATTAAATGGTTATTATTTGTGAAGTATTCTTTTTCTTTTTTCACACCCTTATGTATGTAACAAAACTAGGGGACTTTCTAAAAGGTAAATCGTAGACGTTAAAGACACAAAAGAAGCGATACTTAAAAGTTACATAAAGAATTCGAGACAACGCTGTTGGTGCCGTCATTGACTCCGCCCGCTATATATCTGTATATCGTGGGAAATATACAATACAACACGAGCTCCAATCGCTCGACTAATACTTTTTAGAGCTGGCATCAGTGTGTGATCTCGCGTTGATCGGTAAATATCTAAAATTTCGTATATAAGTCCTCCCCTTTACGTTTCAGCTACGGATCTCGTTTCGCTGTAAATTTATCAGAAAAATTTAAGTGCAAAAATCTTTTCCCCTCTAAGTGTGCCATGATTAATATGTTAATTATAAAAATAGTTATGAACAATATACTCCAATAATTAATTTCCTATTGGTGGATCTCGGGTTGTCCTCGATTTAGTCGGATCTCGCCTTGATATAAAGACGTATATATACAGGGTGTCCCGAAAAGAATGGTCATAAATTATACCACAGATTCTGTGGTCAAAAATAGGTTGATTGAACCTCACTTACCTTAGTACAAATGTGTTCATAAAAAAAGTTACAGCCCTTTGAAGTTACAAAATAAAAATCGATTTTTTCCAATATATCGAAAACTATTGGAGATTCTTTATTGAAAATGGACACGTATCATTCTTATCACAGGAGCATCTTAAAACAAAATTTTAGTGAAATTTGTCCACTCCATAAAAATTTTATGGGGGTTTTGTTCCCTTAAACCCCCCCAAACTTTTGTGTACGTTCTAATTAAATTATTATTGTGGCACCACTAGTTAAATACACTGTTTTTAAAACTTTTTTGCTTCTTGGTACTTTTTCGATAAGCCAGTGTTTATTGAGATATTTTGAATATTTTTCGAATCCACCACATATTTGTATATGGTTAAGTACGATTATAGAGACCTGTTAATAATCTGAAAATTTATTTGTAATATACATTTTCAGGTATATTTTAAAAAAGAAGCCACTAAAATGCTAAGAGGCAAAAAAGTTTTAAAAACACTGTGTTTAACTAATAGTACCACAATAATAGTTTAATTGGAACGTACACAAACATTTGGGGGGTTTAAAGGAACAAAACCCCAATACAATTTTTATGTAAATATATTAAAAAATTAGCCGCATCTCGATAAAAACTGGCTTATCAAAAAAATACTGAGAGGCAAAAAAGTTTTAAAAATGTTGTGTTTAACTGACGGTACTACAATAATGAATTACTTGGAACGTTCACAAAAGTTTGGGGGGGTTTAAGGGAACAAAACCCCTATAAAATTTTTATGGGGTGGACAAATTTAATTATAATTTTGTTTTAAGATGTTCCTGTCATAAGAATAATACGTGTCAATTTTCAATAAAAAATCTCTAATAGTTTTCGATATATTGGAAAAAATCGATTTTTATTTTGTAACTTCAAAGGGCTGTAACTTTTTTTATGAACACATTTGTACTAAGGTAAGTTAGGTTCAATCAAACTATTTTTGGCCCCAGAATTTGTGGTATAATTTATGACCAATCTTTTCGGGACACCCTGTATATATATATATATATATATATATATATATATATATATATATATTGATGCACGTTAAGTTGTGACTTCCGGTATACAGAAGAGGCTGTCCGACCTCCACCTTTTCTACTAGGAATTATTTTTTAAAAATTGTGTATTTGGTAAAAGGGGGGCTTATAAAATGGGACTACCTATTGAGGGGAAAGGATTTACCAAAATAAATTTTGTATATATATACGTATATACCGAAGCGTACAGCATACGTTATGGCTTCCATATATAGGGTAGTTCAAGGCGCGTTGTCACTTCCAGCGGTGTTGTCATATTTTGGAAGTCACAACGACTTGTCTGCTAGATTTACCTCCTATTTTGAGCGTAATGTGTGATCTTTTGAAACTTTTACTGTGAATACAGTTGTCTGTGTTTTACAGTTGTCTATTTAAATTAAAAGATTGATACTCTTTGATTATACAGGTTTACAAAAAAATACATTTCGGACTATTTGACGAACCCATGTGACTAGGGGGTTTTTCGGGTCGCTGGTCACGAATTCGGGGTCCGCTGAACTCTATCACGTCAGATAAAGGTCATTTAAAGGTCAAATCAAGATAAATCGACAGTCACTCTGAAAAAGTATATTAGGGGGTTTTTGGGGTCGCTTACGACGAATCCGGGATCCGCTGACCTCTATCACGTCTAGCTGAAGGTCATTTCGAGGTCAAATCAAGATAAATCGACAGAATCGCTCTGAAAAAGTATAATAGGGTGTTTTTGGGGTCGCTGATCACAAAACTGGGGCCCCTTGAGCACAACCACGTCAGGTAAAGGTCACTTCAAAGTCAAATCAATTTTGTGGACACGTCCTGATTTGACCTTGAAATGACCTTTACATGACGTGGTAGAGCTCAACGGACCGCAGTTTTTATGATCAGCGACCCCAAAAGCCCCTAGTATATATTTTCAGAGCGATTGTGTTGATTTGACCATAAAATTACCTTGAACTAGACGTGATAGAGGTCAGCGGACTCTGGATTCGTCTTCAGCGACCCCAAAAACCTCCTAACATACATTTTCAGAGCGACTGTCGATTTATCTTGATTCTACCTTGAAATGACCTTTACTGGACGTGATAGAGGTGAGCGGACCCCGGATTCGTAATCAGCCACCCCAAAAACCCCCTTGTCATACGGTTTCGTCAAATAGTCCGAAATTTAGTTTTTTTTTGTAAACCTGTGTTATTTATGATATGATTGATATTTATTTTACAAATACTAATATTTTATTATTGCTGTAAAATGGATTTATTGAAATTAATTAAAAAAGTGTCAATAGTAAGTCATTTATTTATGAAAATTATATCAAAAATGTTAATAAATAAATTTGAACTTATAGAAAATTTTAATATTTATTATTTTTCTTTATTAAATTTTGAATTTTACATTTTATGACAGACACCGTCCTTTTAATTTTAGATGTACCAGTAATAATATGTAATAAGAAAATTAAATGGCTAAATACCCCAGGTGGGGATGAGCCGCTAAAAAGCTATCTAGATCTTTTTCAAGCAGATTAGTCCCAGTCTGCTACTCGATACTATTGACTATGTTTCTCCATTTCTTTCTATCCTGTCTTTTTCTCCTAGTCTCTAATTCCTGCCCTATGTAAATCTTCCTTTACTTCGTGTAACCATTTATTCTAGTTCCTCCGCGCCTCCTTCTAACTCCGGGTTTCCATTGTAAAAATTGAGTTTATAGTTGTTGCTCTACCTGCTCTCCATATATGCCCCAACCGTCTAACACTTTGCTGAAATCTGAAAATCTGGAATAATATCTACCCGGGTCGAAACATTTTTTTTTTAATTTATGAAAATAGTTATTTATGAAACAGTTCGTGAAGTATGCTTTTTGCGAACGCACGCGATGTTTAGAGCATGAGCGACAACGGAGCGAGTGCTATACATCGCGTAAGTTCGCAAAAAGTACTTCACGCACAGTTTCATACAATATTTTACCTACGATAAACAAATAAAAAAACTGTAACTCTTCGTCACTGGAATTCATTTCTATTCTACAATTTTTATAACTTTGACATTTAAAAATTCTTATTTCTTTCAAACCACAAAACTGTCAAATTTTTTTTTGTAATTTATGCTCATTATGTCATCACCATGACAACGCGAAAGTTAAGGATATTTGATTGTATAAAAGTGTGTCAAAAACAGTGCGAAAAAGTAAATCCCATTTAAAATACATTGTTACTTTAGCACACTTTAAACTAAACCCTTCACGCACTGCTATCTATAATGACAGTTTTCACAAACTAAAAACTTATACATACAGTACAACCTCGTTTAACCGGACTAACTGGGACCGGAAGCAATCCGGTAAATCGAAAATCCGGATAATCCGGAAATATAATAAGGTTAATTAAACTACATGTGAAATGATAACTTACTATATTTACACTCTGTATGATTTGCGCGAGCATTAGTTTTTATTTACAAAAAAGTCATTGATCTTCCTTTGTTTTAGTTTTGTGTGACGTTTCAATGCGGCACGATTATCAAAATTATCGATACTATACAATTATTAAAATTATTTTTTTTTATTTTTTCATTCCGGATTGATCCGGATAATCCGGACATCCGGATGAACGAGGTCCGGATTAACGAGGTTGTACTGTAGTATGATATAGAGTAGATAAAAGTCATTTATTAATTATTAATTAATTATAGTCAGAAGAAAATTAGATCACGCACCCCTTGTTTTTTATAATTGTTAACATACTAAATTGCATATCCAATAATTATTGTTATCCATTAAATAGATCGATGCAGATCAGCCTTATATCGGATCCTCTACTAGTAGTCCGTTCGCTGACGGTAAAATATTGCAAAACCCATAAATTTTGAAATTTGTGGGTTTTGAAATTTGTGAAACCGCTGACATGAAATTTGGCATACACATAGGTAACATGTCAAGGAAGAAAATTGATATTGTGCCGATGTGTGCTTTTGCCATGAAGGTGACTTTCACCTCGTCTCGGGATGAAAAAATATACGTTCAAAATAAGTCCGGAAATTGATTAACTAACTAATTCTACGCAACTTTTGTTCTATAGCATTTTTTCACTTTTTTCGAGTTATTTGCGACTAAATATGTTCGTTTTTCAACAAAAAAAACTCATTTAACCGTTTTTTTTGCAATTAACTCAAAAAGTAAGTATTTTATCAAAAAAAACATTCTTAGGGAAAATATAGCCCATAAAAAAGTGAAAAAAATGGTGTACTTATGTATGAGATCCCTAGACCCAGTAAAAGAAGAGTTGTAACTAATAAAAAATAGGTTCATACACGCCAAATTCCAAATTGAATATTTCAACGTGAACTGTCAAAAACTAAAGCACTTTTTGGGGAATACTCATTACAACTTTTTTCTAGTGTTTAAAAAAAGGTTAAGAAAGTTTTTAGCATTAAATTAAGGAAGTTACGCTCAAAATTAAGATCCTTTTTTTTGTAAAAAATCATAAAATTCACCCCCTAATTAGCATCCTAAATGAAATTAATTGTCACCACTTCACAAGTTGATTTACTGTTTATGTATTGTTTATAAATATGATCTGTAAGCTTCATCAGTTCAAAGTTCTTATTTTTGAAGGGGGTGTATTTGAAAGGGATTCAACTAGTCACTAACCAACTGTGTATGCCAATTTTGAACAGCCATATCTTAACCAATATTTGTCTCAAAGAAAAACACATAATCCTAAATATTCAGAAAAGCAAAACCTACATTTCTTACTATGTATTCGTAATTTTTGGTATCACTACTAAATTTTATGTCATTAAAAAAAACATTTTTTTCAAAATAAAAAAAAATTACTTTAAAACCAATTTTTTTCAAAAATAAGCCCTTTAAGCCGATGAAATTACAGATCATATAAATATTACATAAGTTAAGTATATAACTTATGAAGCGGTAAGTATTAATTTCATTTGAGATTCCAATTAGGTGGTGATTTTTCGGATTTTTTTAACAAAAATAGGACCTACTTTATTTTGAGCGTATGTTTAAAACTTTTTTAGAAAACATAAAAAAGATTTTTTTAAAACTTTAAAAAAGTTGTAATAAGTTTTCTCAGAACAGTGCATCATTTTTTGGTTGCTATCATTTTTCGGGTATTTCACGTGAAATCATTCGTTTTTAAATTTGACGAATATGAACCTGTTTCCTGTTTTACATTAGCTACAACTTTGCTTCTACTGATTCTAAAAGTTCATACGTACATCAATTTTGTTACTTTATAAGCTATATTTTTAATGGTTTTCCCGATAACATACTTACTTTTTGAGTTATTGGCAAAAAACCGTATAAAAGTGTTTTTTTGTTGAAAAATTGACATATTAACGCGCAAATAACTCAAAAAGTATTAACTTAGTGAAAAAATTCTATATAACAAAAGTTGCTTAGAATTAGTCAATTTATCTTTTTCCGAACTTATTTTGAACGTATATTTTTCACCTCCGAGAAGATGAGAAACTCACCCCCAGGACAAAGTTTTCTTTTCACTTTTTTTCTTTGACTTGTTACCTATGTGTGTGCTAAATTTCACGTCAATCCGTTCTTTAAAATTTGAAGCAAATCCGTTAATGAACTATTAACTTTACTATTTCGGTAAGATCGTAAAAAACGAATCAGAATATTTGTTTTGTTTGTATAGTTATTATTGTTTTAGCATACAGTCAAGTCGCCCTTGAATCCGAAACATTTTTAAAAGAAAATAAAATTTTTATTGGGTATTGGATATGTTCAAGCAGACATTTCCGTTCAAATTTTTAGTCACAACATAATATCAATGTTAAATATTATTAGAGCAACCTTAGGGTGTCACATTTCTTTTAATGACCTACACAGATTTTTATTGCCTACTGCTGATAAAGTGATATCAAATATCACTCGTCGACATCTCTGTATTAATTTGAAATAATCAAATATAATAATATGTAGTTTTGTATTCTAAAATATTTGGAAAAAATACCTACCTATGTATTTTTACCTATGAAGAGTACAGGTTCAATATCGGCAAATGAGTTTTGTTTTAAATACCGTTCATATAGAGGTGTTCGTTGAGAGATAAGCGCAAAATCTTGGTCCAATGCTAATTAAATGCACTAATTTTTTTCGAATTCTTAGAAAACTAATAAATATTTTTGAAAAATTTAAACGCAGAATGGAAGATTACATTATTACCGAGGGCCGAAGGTCCCTGAAAACTTATATAATGTTTATTTTAATAAGATAACGGGATGAAAAACAAGAGAAAAGTTAGTGTAATTTTTAATTTCGAATATTTCATTCAAAAGAAACTTTTTGTTTATTCTAAGGGACTTTCGGTCCTCCGTAATAATGTAATCTTTCATTGTGGGTGTAAGTTTTAAAAAGTATTTCTTAGTTTTCTCAGGATTCGAAAAAAAATGAATGCATTTACATAGCATTGGACCGAGACTTTGCGTCTACCCCATTAAGAGAGAGTTTACTGTATTTCATATTAATACTAGAATTTATTACTTTAAACTTTTTATCGCTCTTGATTCATTTTTTCGTGTATTTAATTCCATTCAATTGTAATTGTACATTCAATTTTTTACACGTTTTATTACTTTCGAAATAACAATAACTATAAAATCGATTTTTCAGCCTACTTGGGTCAAAAAAATACGCAATTTTCCGAAATTTCGTTAAATGAGAACATTTACCTACATTTATTGTATTTAAGCTTTTAATAAGATTTTTTAAAATAATTTAGATTATTTAATAGATACATTCACCGGCACGAAAACGGGCACCCCAAAAAATGGGTCATTTTTGATGGCTCGTATCTCCTAAACCTATTGTCCGATTTAAGTATTTTTTTAATACGTTATAGCCTTATTCTTTAACAATATCGCTGTAATAATATTGCTTCTAGACAGGTAAATTATCATTGTATACCGGGCGTACCAATCAAACTGGGTTCTTTTTCTCAATTTTCACAACACCCTGTGGAATATTCTAGCCTTTATACAATATTGAAATTAAAACCTAACTATAGCCCCAGGTTTTCTTAACATTCTGTTTTTTTATTCATTCGCTTATGTTGGATAATAAAACAGTTAGCGACTTAACAAGTAGCCATGTTCTTTATCAATACATGGTGTTTCTAAATAAGTGCGACAAACTTTAAGGGGTATAATGATCGTTTACTTGATAAAGCTATGTCCGCAAATGCTTGCAAATATAAAATTCTTTTGCCAAACGATCATTATTTTTTTATGCAGAATTACTCCTTAAAGTTGGTCGCACTTATCTAGAAACACCCTGTATCGATAAAGAACATGGCTATTTGTTAGAGTCCCTAACTTTTTCATTATCCAACGTAAGCGAATGAATACAAAAACAGAATGTTAAGAAAACCTGGAGCTATAGTCGGGTTTTAATTTCAATATTTTATTAAGGCTAGAATATTCCACAGGGTGTTGTGAAAATTGAGAAAAAAAACCCAGTTTGATTGGTACACCCGGTATACAATGAAAATTTACCTGTCTATCAACAATATTATTATAGCGATATTGTTAAAGAATAAGGCTATAACATATTAAAAATTACTTAAATCGGCCAACAGGTTTGGGAGATACGAGACATCAAAAATTACCCATTTTTTGAGGTGCCCTTTTTTCGTGCCGGTGAGTGTAGATTGAATTAGAAGTTCATTGTAAAAAAGGAAGTAAAAAAAATGTATAGGTAAAATATTATAGATTAAAATAAGTACAGATAATATATTATAATTATAGAGATATATTATAATCACTTATTGTACCTTCGTTTAAGGCTAACTTTAAAAGTAAAGCAGATCTGCTATTATTCATGTTTAAAAAACAAAAGGCACACAAAATACTAAGTACGATTAGGACCACGAATCTAGAACAAATGAATGTCTGGAAACCGTTACACAGGGTTGCCAAAAAACGGAAGTCACATCGAGCGGTGTGGTATACGGAAGACGCTACGCGTTGTGTACATAACCTGTATAGTAGTACGGGAGCGACACTAGCGCTGGAGATATACCGTCGAACTAAAATCTGATCTTATGAGTATGTGAGATACGATACGACTTCCGGCGAAATTTTTAATATAAGCGTTCTGATACCATTTAGTAGCCAAATTCGTAAAAATATAGTCAAAACGTTGTGACTTCCGAAATCGGAAGTCATAACGGTATATATGAAGTGACAACGTATTACGAGTATCTACTTTGGAAGTCACATGGATACATGTATCAATATATATATATATATATATATATATATATATATATATATATACGTCTTTGTATATATATATATATATATATATATATATATATATATATATATATATATGTTACACTTGAAGTTTCCGCGGGAGCTATATGTGCTTTCTGTTGTTTTCCGGGTTTGACTCAGCGTTGAATAATTTTGGTTTTGAGAAAAACCATTATTTTGACGACGTTTCGGCAAGATCTCACTTGCCATTGTCAAGTCAGGTAGTTCCGCTTCTCGCTGCTGCGTTATAGTTTACTTCAAGCAGCAGCGAGAAGCGGAACTACCTGACTTGACAATGGCAAGTGAGATCTTGCCGAAACGTCGTCAAAATAATGGTTTTTCTCAAAACCAAAATTATTCAACGCGGAGTCAAACCCGGAAAACAACAGAAAGCATACATATATATATATATATATATATATATATATATATATATATATATATAATTATTAATATGTAGTGACTGTTAATAATACAAAATGAATAATTTTGGGGAATGCAGTCAATGTGTTTTGGGCTGAGTAGAAGAGAAACACTTTGAACTTTTGTCGAGCTTTCGGACAATTTATTTCCTTTATCAAGACAATCTAAAAATACAAATGTTTAAATTTAGATGAAAACTAGAAAAATAACAACTTACTTATTAACTTATTAATATATATATATATATATATATATATATATATATATATATATATATATATATATATATATATATATATATTGATACATGTATCCATGTGACTTCCAAAGTAGATTCTCGTAATACGTTGTTACTTCATATATACCGTTATGACTTCCGATTTCGGAAGTCACAACGTTTTGCCTATATTTTTACGAATTTGGCTACTAGATGGTATCAGAAGGCTTATATTAAAAATTTCGCTGGAAGTCATATCGTATCTAACATACTCATAAGATCAGATTTTAGTTCGACGGTATATCACCAGCGCTAGTGTCGCTCCCGTTCTACTATACAGGTTATGTACACAACGCGTAGCGTCTTCCGTATACCACACCGCTCGGTGTGACTTCCGTTTTTTGGCAACCCTGTGTAACGGTTTCCAGACATTTATCTGTTGTAGATTCGCGGTCCTAATCGTACTTAGTGCTTTTGTTTTTAAACATGAATAATAGCAGATCTGCTTTACTTTTAAAGTTAGCCTTAAATGAAGGTACAATAAGTGATTATATATCTCTATAATTATATATTTTCTGTACTTATTTTAATCTATAATATTTACTTACCTATTTACTTATATAAATTCATTTTTCTCGTGTTTTTGTTTACTTCCTTTTTTACAATGAACTTCTAATTTAATCTACACTCACCGGCACGAAAAACGGGCACCCCAAAAAAATGAGTAATTTTTGATGTCTCGTATCTCCCAAACCTTCGGTCCGATTTAAGTAATTTTTTTAATATGTTATAGCCTTATTATTTAACAATATAGCTATGATAACATTATTGATAGACAGGTAAATTTTCATTGTATACCGGGTGTACCAATCAAACTGGGTTTTTTTCTCAATTTTCACAACACCCTGTGGAATATTCTAGCCTTTATAAAATATTTAAATTAAAGCCTAACTATAGCTCCAGGTTTTATTAACATTCTGTTTTTTTTATACGAAGCAAGCTTTCAATCCTAATAGTAAATAATTAATATTGAAAAATATCAAAAATTACTAAAAGATTTTTAAATTGAAAACTTACTGGTACATCCCCATGTATACACCTCCAAGACTTCTACAATTTGCAAGTCATATGGATGCTGCAGTAAAGACGATAGGGAAGGAATTCTAAACTTTGCAATTCAAATCCCCCGTCTGCAGCCGGTTAGGAACTGAAAGATGCACCATAGTTACTCTACTGAGTAATATGAAAATAAAATAAAAATGTGTGTACCATTTTTATATATTCGGCTGCAATACGAAGGAAAAACAATCTTACTTTTTAATTAGAATAAGGAGTGCAGCCAGTCCCTTTAACTGCAATTTTCTGCTCTTATTGGAGCTTCATCAGAAGGAACGTAGGCACTGTTCTCCTTAATCCAATCAAATCGCATCGAAATGTTTTTCCAAATATTGCAGCCAAAATGATGGTATTGGGTGGCTAGCGCCATCTGGCCGTAAAAATACGAAGCAAGCTTTCAATCCTAATAGTAAATAATTAATATTGAAAAATATCAAAAATTACTAAAAGATTTTTAAATTGAAAACTTACTGGTACATCCCCATGTATACACCTCCAAGACTTCTACAATTTGCAAGTCATATGGATGCTGCAGTAAAGACGATAGGGAAGGAATTCTAAACTTTGCAATTCAAATCCCCCGTCTGCAGCCGGTTAGGAACTGAAAGATGCACCATAGTTACTCTACTGAGTAATAAGAAAATAAAATAAAAATGTGTGTACCATTTTTATATATTCGGCTGCAATACGAAGGAAAAACAATCTTACTTTTTAATTAGAATAAGGAGTGCAGCCAGTCCCTTTAACTGCAATTTTCTGCTCTTATTGGAGCTTCATCAGAAGGAACGTAGGCACTGTTCTCCTTAATCCAATCAAATCGCATCGAAATGTTTTTCCAAATATTGCAGCCAAAATGATGGTATTGGGTGGCTAGCGCCATCTGGCCGTAAAAATACGAAGCAAGCTTTCAATCCTAATAGTAAATAATTAATATTGAAAAATATCAAAAATTACTAAAAGATTTTTAAATTGAAAACTTACTGGTACATCCCCATGTATACACCTCCAAGACTTCTACAATTTGCAAGTCATATGGATGCTGCAGTAAAGACGATAGGGAAGGAATTCTAAACTTTGCAATTCAAATCCCCCGTCTGCAGCCGGTTAGGAACTGAAAGATGCACCATAGTTACTCTACTGAGTAATAAGAAAATAAAATAAAAATGTGTGTACCATTTTTATATATTCGGCTGCAATACGAAGGAAAAACAATCTTACTTTTTAATTAGAATAAGGAGTGCAGCCAGTCCCTTTAACTGCAATTTTCTGCTCTTATTGGAGCTTCATCAGAAGGAACGTAGGCACTGTTCTCCTTAATCCAATCAAATCGCATCGAAATGTTTTTCCAAATATTGCAGCCAAAATGATGGTATTGGGTGGCTAGCGCCATCTGGCCGTAAAAATACGAAGCAAGCTTTCAATCCTAATAGTAAATAATTAATATTGAAAAATATCAAAAATTACTAAAAGATTTTTAAATTGAAAACTTACTGGTACATCCCCATGTATACACCTCCAAGACTTCTACAATTTGCAAGTCATATGGATGCTGCAGTAAAGACGATAGGGAAGGAATTCTAAACTTTGCAATTCAAATCCCCCGTCTGCAGCCGGTTAGGAACTGAAAGATGCACCATAGTTACTCTACTGAGTAATAAGAAAATAAAATAAAAATGTGTGTACCATTTTTATATATTCGGCTGCAATACGAAGGAAAAACAATCTTACTTTTTAATTAGAATAAGGAGTGCAGCCAGTCCCTTTAACTGCAATTTTCTGCTCTTATTGGAGCTTCATCAGAAGGAACGTAGGCACTGTTCTCCTTAATCCAATCAAATCGCATCGAAATGTTTTTCCAAATATTGCAGCCAAAATGATGGTATTGGGTGGCTAGCGCCATCTGGCCGTAAAAATACGAAGCAAGCTTACGGCCAGATGGCGCTAGCCACCCAATACCATCATTTTGGCTGCAATATTTGGAAAAACATTTCGATGCGATTTGATTGGATTAAGGAGAACAGTGCCTACGTTCCTTCTGATGAAGCTCCAATAAGAGCAGAAAATTGCAGTTAAAGGGACTGGCTGCACTCCTTATTCTAATTAAAAAGTAAGATTGTTTTTCCTTCGTATTGCAGCCGAATATATAAAAATGGTACACACATTTTTATTTTATTTTCTTATTACTCAGTAGAGTAACTATGGTGCATCTTTCAGTTCCTAACCGGCTGCAGACGGGGGATTTGAATTGCAAAGTTTAGAATTCCTTCCCTATCGTCTTTACTGCAGCATCCTTATGACTTGCAAATTGTAGAAGTCTTGGAGGTGTATACATGGGGATGTACCAGTAAGTTTTCAATTTAAAAATCTTTTAGTAATTTTTGATATTTTTCAATATTAATTATTTACTATTAGGATTGAAAGCTTGCTTCGTATTTTTACGGCCAGATGGCGCTAGCCACCCAATACCATCATTTTGGCTGCAATATTTGGAAAAACATTTCGATGCGATTTGATTGGATTAAGGAGAACAGTGCCTACGTTCCTTCTGATGAAGCTCCAATAAGAGCAGAAAATTGCAGTTAAAGGGACTGGCTGCACTCCTTATTCTAATTAAAAAGTAAGATTGTTTTTCCTTCGTATTGCAGCCGAATATATAAAAATGGTACACACATTTTTATTTTATTTTCTTATTACTCAGTAGAGTAACTATGGTGCATCTTTCAGTTCCTAACCGGCTGCAGACGGGGGATTTGAATTGCAAAGTTTAGAATTCCTTCCCTATCGTCTTTACTGCAGCATCCATATGACTTGCAAATTGTAGAAGTCTTGGAGGTGTATACATGGGGATGTACCAGTAAGTTTTCAATTTAAAAATCTTTTAGTAATTTTTGATATTTTTCAATATTAATTATTTACTATTAGGATTGAAAGCTTGCTTCGTATTTTTACGGCCAGATGGCGCTAGCCACCCAATACCATCATTTTGGCTGCAATATTTGGAAAAACATTTCGATGCGATTTGATTGGATTAAGGAGAACAGTGCCTACGTTCCTTCTGATGAAGCTCCAATAAGAGCAGAAAATTGCAGTTAAAGGGACTGGCTGCACTCCTTATTCTAATTAAAAAGTAAGATTGTTTTTCCTTCGTATTGCAGCCGAATATATAAAAATGGTACACACATTTTTATTTTATTTTCTTATTACTCAGTAGAGTAACTATGGTGCATCTTTCAGTTCCTAACCGGCTGCAGACGGGGGATTTGAATTGCAAAGTTTAGAATTCCTTCCCTATCGTCTTTACTGCAGCATCCATATGACTTGCAAATTGTAGAAGTCTTGGAGGTGTATACATGGGGATGTACCAGTAAGTTTTCAATTTAAAAATCTTTTAGTAATTTTTGATATTTTTCAATATTAATTATTTACTATTAGGATTGAAAGCTTGCTTCGTATTTTTACGGCC
The DNA here is from genome assembly GCF_917563875.1 of Diabrotica virgifera virgifera. Taxonomy (NCBI): domain Eukaryota; kingdom Metazoa; phylum Arthropoda; class Insecta; order Coleoptera; family Chrysomelidae; genus Diabrotica; species Diabrotica virgifera. The sequence continues at coordinate 168,304,510 of NC_065443.1, read as the reverse complement.
AGATGGCGCTAGCCACCCAATACCATCATTTTGGCTGCAATATTTGGAAAAACATTTCGATGCGATTTGATTGGATTAAGGAGAACAGTGCCTACGTTCCTTCTGATGAAGCTCCAATAAGAGCAGAAAATTGCAGTTAAAGGGACTGGCTGCACTCCTTATTCTAATTAAAAAGTAAGATTGTTTTTCCTTCGTATTGCAGCCGAATATATAAAAATGGTACACACATTTTTATTTTATTTTCTTATTACTCAGTAGAGTAACTATGGTGCATCTTTCAGTTCCTAACCGGCTGCAGACGGGGGATTTGAATTGCAAAGTTTAGAATTCCTTCCCTATCGTCTTTACTGCAGCATCCATATGACTTGCAAATTGTAGAAGTCTTGGAGGTGTATACATGGGGATGTACCAGTAAGTTTTCAATTTAAAAATCTTTTAGTAATTTTTGATATTTTTCAATATTAATTATTTACTATTAGGATTGAAAGCTTGCTTCGTATTTTTACGGCCAGATGGCGCTAGCCACCCAATACCATCATTTTGGCTGCAATATTTGGAAAAACATTTCGATGCGATTTGATTGGATTAAGGAGAACAGTGCCTACGTTCCTTCTGATGAAGCTCCAATAAGAGCAGAAAATTGCAGTTAAAGGGACTGGCTGCACTCCTTATTCTAATTAAAAAGTAAGATTGTTTTTCCTTCGTATTGCAGCCGAATATATAAAAATGGTACACACATTTTTATTTTATTTTCTTATTACTCAGTAGAGTAACTATGGTGCATCTTTCAGTTCCTAACCGGCTGCAGACGGGGGATTTGAATTGCAAAGTTTAGAATTCCTTCCCTATCGTCTTTACTGCAGCATCCATATGACTTGCAAATTGTAGAAGTCTTGGAGGTGTATACATGGGGATGTACCAGTAAGTTTTCAATTTAAAAATCTTTTAGTAATTTTTGATATTTTTCAATATTAATTATTTACTATTAGGATTGAAAGCTTGCTTCGTATTTTTACGGCCAGATGGCGCTAGCCACCCAATACCATCATTTTGGCTGCAATATTTGGAAAACATTTCGATGCGATTTGATTGGATTAAGGAGAACAGTGCCTACGTTCCTTCTGATGAAGCTCCAATAAGAGCAGAAAATTGCAGTTAAAGGGACTGGCTGCACTCCTTATTCTAATTAAAAAGTAAGATTGTTTTTCCTTCGTATTGCAGCCGAATATATAAAAATGGTACACACATTTTTATTTTATTCTGTTTTTTATTCATTCGCTTACGTTGGATAATAAAAAAGTTAAGGACTTTAACAACTAGACATGTTCTTTATCGATACAGGTGTTTCTAAATATAAGTGCGACAAAATTTAAGGGGTAATTTCTGCATGAAAAAATAATGATCGTTTGGCAAAATAATTTTATATTTGCAAGCATTTGCGGACATAGCTTTATTAAGTAAACGATCATTATTTTTTCATGCAGAATTACCCCTTAAAGTTTGTCGCACTTATTTAGAAACACCATGTATTGATAAAGAACATGTTTAGTTGTTAAAGTCCCTAACTTTTTTATTATCCAACATAAGCGAATGAATAACAAACAGAACATTAAGAAAACCTGGGGCTATAGTTGGGTTTTAATTTCAATATTGTATAAAGGCTAGAATATTCCACAGAGTGTTGTGAAAATTGAAAAAAAAAAACCAATTTGATTGGTACGCCCAGTATACAATGATAATTTACCTGTCTAGAAACAATATTATTACAGCGATATAGTTAAAGAATAAGGCTATAACATATTAAAGAAATACTTAAATCGGAGAATAGGTTCAGGAGATACGAGCCATCAAAAATGACACATTTTTTGGGGTGCCCGTTTTTCGTGCCGGTGAGTATATCTATTAAATAATCTAAATTAATTTTAAAAATCTTATTAAAAGCTTAAGGTGATAAAGTAGCGATCAACAGGTAGTCAAAACGCCAAATCGATTTTATAGTTATTGTTATTTCGAAAGTAATAAAACGTGTAAAAATTACAAAAAAATTGAATGTACAATTACAATTGAATGGAATTAAATACACGATAAAATGAATCAAGAGCGATAAAAAGTTTAAAGTAATAAATTCTAGTAATAATATAAAATACAGTAAACTCTCTCTTAAGGGGGTAGGCGCAAAATCTCTGTCCAATGCTATTTAAATACATTTATTTTTTTCGAATCCTGAGAAAACTAATAATATTTTTTTAAACATACACCCAGAATGAAAGATAACATTATTACGGGGGACCGAAAGTCCCTTAGAATAAAAAAAAGTTTCTTTTGAATGAAATATTCGAAATTAAAAATCACACTAACTTTTCTCTTGTTTTTTCATCCCATTATCTTTATTAAAATAAACATATATTAGGTATATAAGTTATTAAAATAAACATTATATAAGTTTTCAGGGACTTTCTGCCCTCGATAATAATGTAAGCTTCCATTCTGCGTTTAAATTTTTCAAAAATACTTATTAGCTTTCTCAGAATTCGAAAAAAATTAATGCATTTAATTAGCACTGGACTAAGATTTTGCGCCTATCCCCAACGAGCACCTCCTCTATACGGACGGTATTTAAAACAAAATTCATTTGCCGATATATTGAGCCTGTACTCTTCCGGACAATCCCTTAAAATGATGTGTACCTAAATGAAAAAAAAAAATACATAGGTATTTTTTCCAAATATTTTAGAATACAAAACTACAATATTTATATTTTATTATTTCAAATTAACACAGAGATGACAACGAGTGATATTTGATAACTTTTTACCTTATCAGCAGTAGGTAATAAAAATCTGGTTCTTATAGTGTGGGATCCGTCATTAAAATATTTTGTGTGTCGGTCATTAAAAGAAATGTGACACCATAACGCGTTGCTCTAATAATACTTTAACCTTGATATTATGTTGTGACTAAAAATGTTAACGGAATGTCTGCTTGATTGAACATATCCAATAAAAATTGTATTTTCTTTTAAAAATGTTTGGGATTGAAGGGAGACTTTGACTGTATGATAAAACAATAATTATACAAACAAAACAGTCAAAACAAACATCATTATCAAGATTTTTGCTGTAAACTCGTGGAGAAATACATTAAATTAATAGAGATCGGGAAACATGCACTTAAAAAACCTTAAATTATGCAAAAAACAGTTGAATTGAAATATGCACCAAAATATTATGCTTTTATGCATTTATAAAAAACGCAATAATAATTATTATTGGTGTATTGAAAGTAGGTATTCCAGGTTGTATCTTAGTCGATAGGAAAAATATTCTGATTCGTTTTTTACGATCTTACGGAGATAGTATAGTTCATTAGCGGTTTTTGCTCCAAATTTTAAACAACGGATTGACGTGAAATTTAGCTTACACATAGGACCCATGTAAAAGAAAAAAAGTGAAAAGAAAACTTTGCCCTGGGGGTTGAGTTTCTCCTCTAATCGGAGGGGAAAAATATACGTTCAAAATAAGTTCGGAAATGGATAAACACACTAATTCTAAGCAACTTATGTTATATAGAATTTTTCACTAAGTTAATACTTTTTGAGTTATTGGCTAGTCGATATGTCAATTTTTCAACAAAAAACACTTTTATACGGTTTTTTGCCAATAACTCAAAAAGTAAGTAGGTATGTTATCGGGAAAAACATGAAAAATATAGCTTATAAAGTAACAAAATTGATGTACGTATAACTTTTTAGAATCAGTAGAAGCAAAGTTGTAGCTTTGTAGCTAATATAAAACAGGAAACAGGTTCATATTCGTCAAATTTAAAAATGAATAATTTCACGTGAAATAACCAAAAAATGATAGCAACTAAAAAATGATACACTGTTCTGAGAAAACTTATTACAACTTTTTAAAGTTTTAAAAAAATCTTTTTTATGTTTTCTAAAAAAGTTTCTAGCGTTAAAATTAAGAAAGATACTTTCAAAATAAAGTAGGTCCTATTTTTCTTAAAAAACTCCGAAAATCACCCCTTAATTCGGGCTAAGTAAAGGGCTAATTTTTGAAAAAATTGGGTTTTAAAGTAAAATTGTTTAAATTTTGAAAGAGATGCTTTTTTTTTTCAAAATGACATAAAATTTATTAGTGCTACCAAAAATTACAAAGTGTAAAAAATGTAGGTTTTGCTTTTCTGAATATTTAGGATTATGTTTTTTTCTTTGAGACAAATATTGGTTAAGATATGGCTGTTCAAAATTGGCATACACAGTTGGTTAGTGACTAGTTCAATCCCTTTCAATTACATACCCTTCAAAAATAAGCACTTTGAACCAATGAAGCTTACAGATCATATTTATAAACAATACATACACGAGTAAATCAACTTGTGAAGTGGTGACGATAAATTTTATTTGCTAACTTCCTTAATTTAATGCTAAAAACTTTTTAACCTTTTTTTAAACACTACAAAAAAGTTGTAATGAGTGTTCCCCAAAAAGTGCTTTAGTTTTTGACACTTCCCGTTGGAATATTCAATTGGAAATTTGACGTGTATGAACCTATTTGTCATTAGTTACAACTCTTCTTTTACTGGCTCTAGGGATCTCATACATAAGTACACCATTTTTTTATGGGCTGTATTTTTCTTAAGAATGTTTTTTTCGATAAAATACTTACTTTTTGAGTTAATTGCAAAAAAACCGTTAAAATGTGTTTTTTTTTTTTTGTTGAAAAAGGAACAAAAAAGAACAATAGTTCCTTAGAATTAGTCAGTTAATCCATTTCCGGACTTATTTTAAACGTATATTTTTTCATCCCTAGACGAGGTGAAAGTCACCCCCATGGCAAAAGAAAACATCGGCACAATATCAATTTTCTTCTTTGATATGTTACCTATGTGTATGCCAAATTTCATGTCAATCTTAAGTGGTTTTTTAAAATTTATGGGTTTTGCAATATTTTACCGTCAGCGAACGGACTAATAGAAGAGGATCCGATATAAGGCCGATCTGCATCGATCTATTTAATGGATAAAAATAATTATTGGATATGTAATTTAGTATGTTAACAATTATAAAAAACAAGGGGTGCATGATCTAATTTTCTTCTGACTATAATCAATTAATAATTAATAAATGACTTTTATCTACTCTATGTCATATTATATATAAATTTTTAGTTTGTGAAAACTGTCATTATAGATAGCAGTGCTTTAAAGTAAGCATGAAATAACAATGTATTTTAAATGGGATTTACTTTTTCTCACTGTTTTTGACACACTTTCATATAATCAAATATTCTTTCTTAACTTTCGCGTTTCATGGTGATGACATCTTCTTTTTCTTCAAGTGCCATCTCCGCGAAGGAGGTCGGCAATCATCATAGCTATTCGGACCTTGGAGACGGCTGCTCTGAAAAGTTCGTTTGATGTACATCCGTACCATTCTCTCACGTTGCGCAACCACGATATTCTGCGTCTCCCTATGCTTCTTTTTCCTTGAATCTTTCCCTGCATAATGAGTTGGAGCAAGTTGTATCTCTCTCCACGTGTAATATGTCCGAGATATTCCAATTTTCTGGTTTTAATTGTATTTAAGACTTCCATTTCTTTATTCACCTTTCTCAGAACCTCCTTGTTTGTGACGTGTTCTGTCCATGATATTTTTAGAATTCTTCTATATACCCACATCTCGAATGATTCCAGTTTTTTCATTGATGCCGCATTCAAGGTCCAAGCTTCCATTCCGTAAAACAGAGTCGAGAAAACGTAGCACCTAGCCAACCTTATTCTTAGCTCTAACCTTAGATCTCTTGTGCAGAGCACAAGAGAGGTGATGACATAATGAGCAATAAATTACAAAAAAAAAAAAATTGACAGTTTTGTGGTATGAAAGAAATTAGAATTTTTATATGTCAAAGCTCTAAGAATTGTAGAATAGAAATGAATTCCAGTGACGAAGAGTTACAGTATTTTTATTTGTTTATCGTAGATAAAATATTGTATGAAATTGTGCTTGAAGTACTTTTTGCGAACTTACGCGATGTATAGCACTCGTTCCGTTTCATAAATAACTATTTTCATATATTAAAAAAAAATGTTTCGACCCGGGTAGATATTATTCCAGATTTTCAGATTTGGGCACAGAGTTGGATTGTTGGGGCATATATGGAGAGCAGGTAGCGCAGCAACTATAAACTCAATTTTACAATGGAGACCCGGAGTTAGAAGGAGACGCGGAGGAACTAGAATAAATGATTACAGGAATTAAAGGAAGATTTATATAGGGCAGGAATTAGAGACTAGCAGAAAAACAAAAGAGGGTAGAAAGAAATGGAGAAGCATAGTCAATAGTATCGAGTAGCAGATTGGGAAAAATCTGCTCGAAAATGATGGATCTAGATAGCTTTTTAGCGGCTAATCCCCACCTGGAGTGTTTAGCCATTTAATTTTTTATTACATATTATTATTGGTACATCAAAAATTAAAAGGACGGTGCCTGTAACAAAATCTAAAATATTAAAATTTTCTATAAGTTCAAATTTATTTATTAACATTTTTGATATAATTTTCATAAATAAATTACTTACTATTAACACTTTTTTAATTAATTCCAATAAATCCATTTTACAGCAATAATAATATATTAGTATTTTTGTAAAATAAATATCAATCATATTATCATAAATAACACAGGTTTACAAAAAAAAACTAAATTTCGGACAATTTGACGAAACCATATGACAAGGGGGTTTTTGGGGTGGCTAATCACAAATCCGGGGTCTGCTCACCTCTATCGCGTCAGGTAAAGGTCATTTCAAAGTCAAATCAAGATAAATCGACAGTCGCTCTGAAAAAGTATATTAGGGGGTTCTTGGGGTCGCTGAAGACGAATCCGGAGTCCGCTGACCTCTATCTCGTCTAGTTCAGCGTCATTTTAAGGTCAAATCAACATAAATTGACACCATTGCTCTGAAAGTATAGGGAGTTTTGGGGTCGCTGATCATGAAAACTGCGGTCCGTGGTCCGTTGAGCTCTACCACGTCATGTAAAGGTCATTTCAAGTTCAAAACAGGAGGAGTTAACAAAATTGATTTGACCTTGAAATGGCCTTTACCTGACGTGGTTGAGCTGAACGGGCCCCAGTTTTGTGATCAGGGACCCCAAAAACACCCTAATATACTTTTCAAAGCGATTGTGTTGATTTATCTTGATTTGACCTCGAAATAACCTTCAGCTAGACGTGATAGAGGTCGGCGGATCCTGGATTCGTTATAAGCGACCCCAAAAACCTCCTAATATACTTTTTCAGAGCGACTGTCGATTTATCTTGATTTGTCCTTGAAATGACCTTTACCTGACGTGATAGAGGTTAGCGAACCCCGGATTCGTAACCAGCGACCCCAAAAACCCCCCTAGTCGTATGGTTTCGTCAAATAGTCCGAAATGTATTTTTTTGTAAACCTGTATAATCAAAAGAATATCAATCTTTTAATTTAAATAGACAACTTTAAAACACAGACAACTGTATTCACAGTAAAAGTTCCAAAAGATCACACATTACGCTCAAAATAGGAGGTAAATCTAGCAGACGAGTCGTTGTGACTTCCAAAATATGACAACACCGCTGGAAGTGACAACGCGTCTTGAACTACCCTTTATATGGAAGCCATAACGTATGCTGTACGCTTCGGTATATACGTATATATATACAAAATTTATTTTGGTAAATCCTTTCCCCTCAATAGGTAGACCCATTTTATAAGCCTCCCCTTTTACCAAATACACAATTTTTAAAAAATAATTCCTAGTAGAAAAGGTGGAAGTCGGACAGCCTCTTCTGTATACCGGAAGTCACAACTTAACGTGCATCAATATATATATATATATATATATATATATATATATATATATATATATATATATAAAGTAATTAGGTAATATTGACTGATACTATGTAGATTATAGTTTTGTTTTGGGGTTGCAGTCATTTATTTTTTAGGGCAGGATAAGTAAAACTCTGTGTTATTACCTAGCTTTCGCAAAATATATTTGCTTCTTCAGGGTAAGCTGAAATGAGTATATTATAAATACAATGAAATTAAGTTAAAATACATTGTATAAAAAATAACAAAAAAGACTTACAACTTGAGGTTATTCCTAAACATTTTCACAAAACATAGTATATATATAATTCTTATTCTAATGTTATCCAAATAGCAATGTTTTAATTTTCAAAAATTCGATTTAATAATTTAGTTTTTAATTTTGATTAATGCCAGAAAGACACTTAAATCGAATTTTTGAAAATTAAAACATTGCTATTTGGATAACATTAGAATAAGAATTATATATACTATGTTTTGTGAAAATGTTTAGGAATAACCTCAAGTTGTAAGTCTTTTTTGTTATTTTTTATACAATGTATTTTAACTTAATTTCATTGTATTTATAATATACTCATTTCAGCTTACCCTGAAGAAGCAAATATATTTTGCGAAAGCTAGGTAATAACACAGAGTTTTACTTATCCTGCCCTAAAAAATAAATGACTGCAACCCCAAAACAAAACTATAATCTATATATATATATATATATATATATATATATATATATATATATATGCTTATTTCCTGACCGTGAATTTTTAAACAGTTGGTTTTTAATTCCTGGGTTTGCGGTCTGTTATAAATAAAACACTTGATTTTGCTTAGACGTTTCGGCTCTTTGCCATTTTCAATAAGCACTTTTAATTATTAAACATTACACTGTTAACAAACATATTTTATATACAATACACGTAATATTTTGAAAATTTAAAAAAATGCACATCGTGTTTCTCTAAGATGTTATGAGAGAATGCCAGGCATGGGCATTGGGCATATGGTAAAAGCACTTCACAACGGTTTTGGATGGTGGTCGTAAAACCAAAACGATAATATACAGGAGATCAAGTTACATAATATACGAAAGAAATAAATCTGACTAATGTTTAACTTTTAATAATGGGAGCAAGATTTTTTGTAGTTGTGATCTGAGTATGTAACTCGAAATATGAATACTGAGGTGCGTATTTTTTTTTGTATTTTATATGGAACAGAGGCTTGAACGCTAAAACAAGGATATTCATTAATGATAGAACATTATAATAGAACAGAGTATTTGATATGTGGGCATATAGAAGATTTTTAAAAATAACCTTGGTTCAAAAGATTAAGAGACAACCACGTTTTGTAACCGAATGAAATAAAGAAAAATGAGATATTAAATACAATTAAAATAAGAAATTTACATTATTTGGAAACATGTTATGAGAAATGAGATATGTGTTTATGTAGATCGTTATATAGGAAAAGATACTGGACAGAAGAAGCTTAGGACGCTGACATATATCCTGGCTAAACAAAATTGATGTAATGATACAAACTGCAACTCTGTGGAGTTGCTATAAGAGGTAGCACGTAACAAAAAAAATAAAAATGCCGTATTTAATACGGCACAATTTGATAAATTAAGTGTGGTTGTAAGCACACCATTGGTAAACACTTTAAATACGGCATTTTTATTTTTTTTGTTACGTGCTACCTCTTATAGCAACTCCACAGAGTTGCAGTTTGTATCATTACATCAATTTTGTTTAGCCAGGATATATGTCAGCGTCCTAAGCTTCTTCTGTCCAGTATCTTTTCCTATATAACGATCTACATAAACACATATCTCATTTCTCATAACATGTTTCCAAATAATGTAAATTTCTTATTTTAATTGTATTTAATATCTCATTTTTCTTTATTTCATTCGGTTACAAAACGTGGTTGTCTCTTAATCTTTTGAACCAAGGTTATTTTTAAAAATCTTCTATATGCCCACATATCAAATACTCTGTTCTATTATAATGTTCTATCATTAATGAATATCCTTGTTTTAGCGTTCAAGCCTCTGTTCCATATAAAATACAAAAAAAAAATACGCACCTCAGTATTCATATTTCGAGTTACATACTCAGATCACAACTACAAAAAATCTTGCTCCCATTATTAAAAGTTAAACATTAGTCAGATTTATTTCTTTCGTATATTATGTAACTTGATCTCCTGTATATTATCGTTTTGGTTTTACGACCACCATCCAAAACCGTTGTGAAGTGCTTTTACCATATGCCCAATGCCCATGCCTGGCATTCTCTCATAACATCTTAGAGAAACACGATGTGCATTTTTTTAAATTTTCAAAATATTACGTGTATTGTATATAAAATATGTTTGTTAACAGTGTAATGTTTAATAATTAAAAGTGCTTATTGAAAATGGCAAAGAGCCGAAACGTCTAAGCAAAATCAAGTGTTTTATTTATAACAGACCGCAAACCCAGGAATTAAAAACCAACTGTTTATATATATATATATATATATATATATATATATATATATATATATATATATATAAAAACATAAGATGTAGATCTTTGAAACACACTCAGTGAACCAAAGATCCAAGGTTATTGGTTTAACGACCACTCGTACGAAATCAAATAGATGAAATAGAGAATGTGGAAAAAATCCCATAAAAATGGTGGATGTGTGAATTGTTCGTAAGGGGATTTTTCCACATTCTCTATTTCATCTATTTTATATATATATATATATATATATTCTATAACACTATAAAACAGTGTTGAAATTATCGGGAAATGCGGTCTGTGGCTTAGATTGAAACTACATTTAATTCTATTGAATTCGATATTTCGATGAGTATTTATTAATTTTTCATCTTCATCAGGAACAAACTACAAAATTAACTAACAGTTAGGTACAAACATAATATTACAATGATATAACTTACGAATTGTTGTAGGTATGTTATATAAAGCAATTTAACTTAAAGCTATGCATGTCGTTTCACGAGAACGTCGAGGGCGGCACTGAATCAGGTATCTTTTCTCACATGTGTTAAGGGCCAAAAGTTCCAATATCGAGCCATCTGTTTAATATTCTGCTATTTTTAGAATTTTAAAACATTGCAGTAAATTTCGCTTAATCTACTTGTGTCTGATTTATAATTAATTGAACGTTTATTACTGTTTATGTGGTACATCTCGAGGAACAATCTTTTCTTATAATTGCTTTCTGAATCTAGGATCTTGATATCTGACAAATTAAATTGGTGTCCTGTTGTTATGGAATGGTGTGCTGCTGCACAAGTATTTTTGTGTGTTTTGCAATCACTTTTGTGCTGCGTTATTCTTTGTTTCAACCATTGCGATGTTTGTCCTATATACTGCCCATCACATTCGAGACAAGAAAGTTGATAGATGATATGACTCTGATTTAGAAGCGGTGTCTGGTCTTTAAGCTTCGAGAATAAGCTATAGTTGGATATGCTATTGTATTTCGCTATTTTGATTTTCGGAATTCCGTTCAGCAGCTTGATTATATTGTTGGTTAAGCCATTTATGAAGGGCAACTTTTTGTAAATCACGGGATCTGATGGTCTGTTGTCACGTTGCCCGTCGTATAAGTCTGAGTTATATATCAGTTGCTTAAGAATTTTACTTGGATAGCCGTTGTTCAAGAATATGTTATAGAGTATTTTTAAATTCTTTTGTGTGAACAGGTCATTGCTGATGTGTAAAATTCTGTTTTTCATTGCCACAACAGTGTTGTGTTTTTGGCTTTTAGAGTGCTGAGAGAAATAATTTATATATCTTCCAGAGTCAGTTGGTTTCTGATACCAATCCAAAATTATCTTGTTCTCTGTGGTTCTTATCACCTTAGTGTCTAAAAAGGGCACACTTTGTTCTTTCTCCTCCTCAACGGTAAATTGTAGGTGTTTGTTAAATCCATTGAAGAGGTCCAGTGTAGTTTGAATAGAGTCCTCGGGGATCGCACTTATCACATCATCCACATATTTGTATATGAACGGTAACTTGAACGGTAGTCGTGGAATTACTATAGTTAATTTACTGTAGTTAATTTTGTAGTTTGTTCCTGATGAAGATGAAAAATTAATAAATACTCATCGAAATATCGAATTCAATAGAATTAAATGTAGTTTCAATCTAAGCCACAGACCGCATTTCCCGATAATTTCAACACTGTTTTATAGTGTTATAGAATATACTTGCACGGTCGATAAATACATCGGATTTCGAATCCAGTTCTGTATATATATATATATATATATATATATATATATATATATATATATATATATATATATATATTATGATGTTATCAGACGCAACAATGATAGAATGATGTATATATTATTTAAGGATATGTATATATATATATATATATATATATATATATATATATATATATATATATATATATATATATATATATATATATCAAACAAATGAAATAGAGAATGTGGAAAAATCCCCTTACGAACAATTCACACATCCACCATTTCAGGTTGGGAAAAATTTCTTGAATAGAATCAAAGATCCAAACACCTGTTCTTAGAAATGTGTTTCGCCCTCTTCAACCTCTCTGGGCTTATCAATAAAGATGAGAGGTTGAATATCTTTAGACACATTCCATCAAAAAACAACATTCGAGACCCAAACATAGCATGGTGATGGAATGTGTCTAAAGATATTCAACCTCTCATCTTTATTGATAAGCCCAGAGAGGTTGAAGAGGGCGAAACACATTTCTAAGAACAGGTGTTTGGATCTTTGATTCTATTCAAGAAATTTTTCCCAACCTGAAATGGTGGATGTGTGAATTGTTCGTAAGGGGATTTTTCCACATTCTCTATTTCATTTGTTTGATTTAGTTACGTTTGGTCGGTAAACCAATAACTTAGATCTTTTGATCACTGAGTGTGTTTCAAAGATTTACATCTTTTGTTTTTATATATATATATATATATATATATATATATATATATATATATATATGAAACTTAAAGCTAAAATCAATATCAACAAAAGAATTAATATTAAAATTAAACTCACCAGGCTTCCGGGTTGAACCGCGTCGTTGGTTTCTAGGCCGAGCTTTCGACGTCCTCTCTGACGTCATCTTCAGGGCTTCCGGGGTCTCAGTCTCCTGAGGCTCCAGACACTACACTCACTACTCACTACTTCACTACTCACTGCAATACTGTTGTTGCTGACGCTGGGGCGGTCATTTATACCGTGGACTGATGTGACTGACGTGGCTGTCGATGACGTGGCGGAGTGGGAATTAGCGCGAAGACTATTTGGAGTGGCGCGAAGATTTTTGACGGCTGGAATTGTATTTGTAGATGGAGCGGACGATGTTTTCTTTAGGAGGGGTCTCCAAGTCGAAGGTAAACGGATGCCGTCATCTCTTTTATTGAGACAACTTGGCCGTTTTTCGATTTCTATGGCTTCTCGGATAATCCTTTGTTTATAGAAGCGGATGGGGGCTATGGTTCTGGAGTTTTCAAAGTCAATTTTGTGACCTGTATGAAGATGGTGTTGGCCTAGGGCTGAAACTGAATCGGAATTGCGAACAGATATGGAATGTTCATAAATCCTATTTTGGATTCTACGATTGGTTTGTCCTATGTAAGATCGGGGGCAGTCTGCACAAGGAATTTCATAAACTCCGTGTTGTTCATTTGGAATGTTGTCTTTGACGGATCGGACAAGAGATGAAAGTTTTTGTTGGGGGGTAAATACTGTTTTTATTCCTCGTGGTTTAAGAATTCTGTCGATTTTGTCAGTAACACCTTTGATATAGGGAAGAAAAGCTTTCGTATGATCAGGATCTAACTCTTTGGGTTGTGATTGAGCGGGAGATTGAAGTTTATGGATGCTCCTATCGATGTGATTTTCGCGGTAACCGTTTTGGATGAGGGCTTGTTTTAAAGAAGAGAGTTCAGTAGATCTACTTGCATCATCGGAAAGACGGATTGATCTGGAGACAAGAGTATTAATGACTGAATTAATTTGAGAAGGTGGGTGATGAGAGTTGCCATGCAAGTAGCGGTTGGTATGGGTGGGTTTTCGATAAACAGAGTGATAAAAACCTTGTGATTGGTTCTTCTTAATAAGAACGTCGAGAAACGGTAAGGATGAGTTAGTCTCCATCTCCATCGTGAACTGGATACTGGGATGTATACCATTCAGATGGGTCTGAAAAGACGCTAAAGCATCCCTGCCGTGGGGCCAAATGACGAATGTATCGTCAACATATCGTAGCCAACATGTGGGTTTGAGCGTAGATGTGGATAGTGCTCGGGTCTCAAAATCTTCCATAAAGATATTAGCAATTACTGGAGAGAGTGGTGAGCCCATTGGGGCACCATTTATTTGTCTGTAGAATTGATTTTGGAAGATGAAATAAGTGTTGGACATGCAATGTTTAATGAGAGATAAGTGGTCTTGCTGGATACTGTGTTTCGTTTCCAGAATATTTAGGGTGTCATCTATAGGAATGTTAGTAAAAAGTGAAACGATGTCGAAACTTACTAGAATGTCTGAGGGTGAGATAGGATATTGTTTGAGAAGTTCGATGAAATGAAAAGAATTTTTGACGAAAGATGAGGCATTTTCGGCGAAAGGTTGTAGAGTTTTGGCTAGATATTTTGCCAAAGGTTGTGTCGGACAGTTGTATGCACTGACAATGGGGCGTAGAGGAAGATCGGGTTTATGAATTTTGGGTAGGCCATATATTCGAGGTGTTCTAGAAGACTTTTCACGAGGAATTAAAGTTTGTTTTACGGCAAGAGGAAGAGAAGTTTTATTGATGATGGTTTTTGTTGTTTTTTCCAAATAGGTTGTGGGATTATTAGAAATTGGCTTGTAGTCGGGGGTGTTAATGAGATTTGAGAGCTTATCGATGTAAGAAGAAGTGTTTAGGATGACAGTGGCGTTTCCTTTATCGGCAGGAAGAATGACTAGATCTGGATTTGCTTGAAGTTCTTTCAGGGCTTTTCTCTCAGATTGACTAATATTTGGAGTAGGGGGCTTTGAGTTCCTAAGAACTCTAGCGACGTCTTGTCTAACTATTTCAGCTTCAGACAAGACGTCGCTAGAGTTCTTAGGAACTCAAAGCCCCCTACTCCAAATATTAGTCAATCTGAGAGAAAAGCCCTGAAAGAACTTCAAGCAAATCCAGATCTAGTCATTCTTCCTGCCGATAAAGGAAACGCCACTGTCATCCTAAACACTTCTTCTTACATCGATAAGCTCTCAAATCTCATTAACACCCCCGACTACAAGCCAATTTCTAATAATCCCACAACCTATTTGGAAAAAACAACAAAAACCATCATCAATAAAACTTCTCTTCCTCTTGCCGTAAAACAAACTTTAATTCCTCGTGAAAAGTCTTCTAGAACACCTCGAATATATGGCCTACCCAAAATTCATAAACCCGATCTTCCTCTACGCCCCATTGTCAGTGCATACAACTGTCCGACACAACCTTTGGCAAAATATCTAGCCAAAACTCTACAACCTTTCGCCGAAAATGCCTCATCTTTCGTCAAAAATTCTTTTCATTTCATCGAACTTCTCAAACAATATCCTATCTCACCCTCAGACATTCTAGTAAGTTTCGACATCGTTTCACTTTTTACTAACATTCCTATAGATGACACCCTAAATATTCTGGAAACGAAACACAGTATCCAGCAAGACCACTTATCTCTCATTAAACATTGCATGTCCAACACTTATTTCATCTTCCAAAATCAATTCTACAGACAAATAAATGGTGCCCCAATGGGCTCACCACTCTCTCCAGTAATTGCTAATATCTTTATGGAAGATTTTGAGACCCGAGCACTATCCACATCTACGCTCAAACCCACATGTTGGCTACGATATGTTGACGATACATTCGTCATTTGGCCCCACGGCAGGGATGCTTTAGCGTCTTTTCAGACCCATCTGAATGGTATACATCCCAGTATCCAGTTCACGATGGAGATGGAGACTAACTCATCCTTACCGTTTCTCGACGTTCTTATTAAGAAGAACCAATCACAAGGTTTTTATCACTCTGTTTATCGAAAACCCACCCATACCAACCGCTACTTGCATGGCAACTCTCATCACCCACCTTCTCAAATTAATTCAGTCATTAATACTCTTGTCTCCAGATCAATCCGTCTTTCCGATGATGCAAGTAGATCTACTGAACTCTCTTCTTTAAAACAAGCCCTCATCCAAAACGGTTACCGCGAAAATCACATCGATAGGAGCATCCATAAACTTCAATCTCCCGCTCAATCACAACCCAAAGAGTTAGATCCTGATCATACGAAAGCTTTTCTTCCCTATATCAAAGGTGTTACTGACAAAATCGACAGAATTCTTAAACCACGAGGAATAAAAACAGTATTTACCCCCCAACAAAAACTTTCATCTCTTGTCCGATCCGTCAAAGACAACATTCCAAATGAACAACACGGAGTTTATGAAATTCCTTGTGCAGACTGCCCCCGATCTTACATAGGACAAACCAATCGTAGAATCCAAAATAGGATTTATGAACATTCCATATCTGTTCGCAATTCCGATTCAGTTTCAGCCCTAGGCCAACACCATCTTCATACAGGTCACAAAATTGACTTTGAAAACTCCAGAACCATAGCCCCCATCCGCTTCTATAAACAAAGGATTATCCGAGAAGCCATAGAAATCGAAAAACGGCCAAGTTGTCTCAATAAAAGAGATGACGGCATCCGTTTACCTTCGACTTGGAGACCCCTCCTAAAGAAAACATCGTCCGCTCCATCTACAAATACAATTCCAGCCGTCAAAAATCTTCGCGCCACTCCAAATAGTCTTCGCGCTAATTCCCACTCCGCCACGTCATCGACAGCCACGTCAGTCACATCAGTCCACGGTATAAATGACCGCCCCAGCGTCAGCAACAACAGTATTGCAGTGAGTAGTGAAGTAGTGAGTAGTGAGTGTAGTGTCTGGAGCCTCAGGAGACTGAGACCCCGGAAGCCCTGAAGATGACGTCAGAGAGGACGTCGAAAGCTCGGCCTAGAAACCAACGACGCGGTTCAACCCGGAAGCCTGGTGAGTTTAATTTTAATATTAATTCTTTTGTTGATATTGATTTTAGCTTTAAGTTTCATTGTATTAACCGCGGAAACCTTTCCGAACATATATATATATATATATATATATATCTGCAAATATATTCCTAATAAGTCACATTAGTTGGTTTCTCATAACACAAAAAAGTTCATATGACATATATTTGATTTCAATCATTGCCCTTATGTATTTAGAGAGTATTTAGAGAATCGCTACAAAGATTTCTTATACCTGAACCAGCAAAAGAAGAATTGTTGATAACTGAATCAATAAATTTGTCAGTCTTGATAAAATGATTATTTTCAAATTCGAAATTAATTCTTCGATCTAACTGAAATACATGTATCTTCCGGTTTTCTAAAGAAAGAACGTCACCAATTGCCAGCGTACTCCATCTACCAACTTCGACTCACTAGCGAATTCCAATACAAAGCATCAGAACCTTTTTGTATTTTAATCTACTGCCTTGAAATAGTTTATTGACTAGTGTGTCGCTCGAACTATAAACTTACTTTGAAGTGACTCTGCAATCCCTCTGAAGCAATGAGTCATAAAATATATAAGGTTTTATTATTTTGTAGTTTAAACCGTTTAGAGGGCGGCTGGCGGCACTTTATGCCGCAAGCGGAGAAACGTAAGTATACATTAAATTCAAAAGTTACATATTTTATATAAATAATAGTAAATCTTTGATAGTTAAAACAAATTTTTTTTTTTTTATTTCAAACAAGTATAAAAATAAATTAATATTCCACTTAATAAATCTTTCTCCTACTTCGATTTTAGTCGAGACTTTTTTGCTGATCCTTTGGAGCCAGGAAGAACTTTTATTGTATTTTTGGCTTTGATTTTACCTGATGTTGCTGGAGTATTCTTCCAAATATTTTCGTCATCTTTGGCAATGTAGAATGAATAATCATGACTTCTATATTTCCATAGAGTACGGATTTTGTAAATCTTTGTTTCCTTATTATTCTGAATCGCTATTGTCATCTTCTAAATTAATTTCTTTAACTTCCCCTTCTATTTCATCGCTAAAGTTAAGTACATGCTCGATATCTGACAAACTATCAGCCAGTTCTTTTAACTCTGTGGCCATCAAATGTTTTTTAGAATTATTATCCCCCACATGAAAAAAATGGTACTCTTGCAATGAATTCTTTATTATAACCACTTTTAAAGATTTTGGGCTACTGTTTATCAGAAAAAAAACAATTGTATTCAATAACATACAAAAAAATCAAATAAAATTCAAGGCTAATTTGACTCACATCATCGGGCGCGCTACGGCACGGAATTCAACACCTATTACTTCAGCGTCGTTCTGACAACTAAATAAATCATAAATCGAGGCGGTATGTGCGTCGTAAGTTACCTAATATAGTCATTTAAGAATAACGAGATGGATAAGTGGAAGCAACTAATAATATTTTACGGAATCTTGAAATTAGTAAAAAGGTGACATAAAGAATATAACGCGCCCGCCGGAGGGTTAATGAGAAATTACCTTCTTTTTTAAATTAAAGTAACCTAAATAAATTTTTATTTCTTTAAAATTAACAAATTGGAAAATTTTGCTTTTAAATACCCCCACACAAAAATCGATTTTTTAATACAAAATTTAATATTACAGTCATAATTATATCTTATGAACGTGAAAATTTTCATCCACCCAATGTGACGTCTCGATGTTATACCATCCTCCCCTGAATATTTACTTCATTTTTATCTAATAATTATCTACAGCCAAATAAAACAAATATTTTCCATTTTCCTAATTCTTGCGGAACAATTCAAACTTCTGCATGTTCATACAGATTCACACACATTTTATACAAATAAAATTAGAACAACTAAAAAATTATCACAAAAATAAAATCATTTCACTTTATGTCAAAATGTGAAATTATGCTAATAACTATAGTAATCTTAAAACTACTCTCAATGCAGTTAAAAATTTGTGGGACAGTTATTAAACAGAGAATGATCTGTTAGTAACAAAACATATGCAAATGATTCTTCTGTAGATTGCGTATTAATCATTATAACTTATTGTGTTTTTTTATTCATGTTTATTAAAAATAAATATTATAGTTCTTAGGCCCCCATATAAAATTATTATTTATGACCACACCGTTGAAACTTTTTGTACTTGTTATTTGGGTGGAGTCGCACAAATTTCGAGCTTAGCGCATCATGGCAGTGGGGCGTTTGTCTGTCAAGCGGTCACGAAGTTGTCAATTTTATGCAAGAAAAAAATTTATAACCACATTGGTCATTTTATTTGAATCAATGGTTTTTATCATATAAACAGCGAAAATAATTTTGTCGGACAAAAATATTGGGGCATACGACGCGTCGGACACGCTAAATATGTCAAATTTATGAAAATAATAAATTTATTACCACATTGCTAATTTTATCAGAATATACCATAAAACATTTTTACAATAATGTGGTAACCTTGTCGGACAATTTTCACGGGGCATATGCGCAGTCGGACGCGCCGAAGATGTCAATTTCCTGAAAATTTTTTATTTATTACCACAGATGTCATTTTTATTTTGTGCTGTTCTTTTACATGTATAATGCATACTGGATCACTTGTCGGACAAAAATAATGGGGCGTTTTGGAGATACAGGGTGTCAAAGTTAAACTTTTTTTTTTAATTATTATTAAATATTTCCTGACAGGTATGAGATAACAACATGAAATTTGGTATGTGGGGGTTTTTTGGGTCGAGGAAACTAAATTCCCTACCAAAAATTATGCATTGCCCAGAGGGCGCCACATACGCCTTTCAGCACTCATTTATTACGTTCAATTTTTTTATCCCTCACTCTGTATAATTTTGACATTAAAATTTTTATTTTCCTATTAGTTTTACTTAAAAAAGGTATACTTCTTTCATCTCCCTAAACTCAACCGTTTTCGAGATAAACGCATTTTAAATCTGCGATACACCATCATTTTTAGCATAATATCATTGTAGTTATGGTACGTGCCAAACTATGTGATAGAGCAAGACCTCAATGTGCCATCCATAAAAACAGTAATAACGGAATATTACAAAAAATATTCCAAGAGACTAGAATCTCATCCAAATGAGTTAGCCAGCAACCTTACTGATGACCACAATGATGTACGACGCCTGAAGAGATTCAAAGTAGTGGATCTAGCAAGAAGATTCGAATAATCTGTGATAACTAAACTTATTTTAATTTGTTTTAATTTAATTTATGTAAAGAGGGTGATCACTGGATCTCCCTCTACAGGTCAAAATTTTCAATTTTTGTCAAATAATTTACCTATTGTTCTCAGTTGAGGACAGATTGTAAATATTACAACATTAAATAAAAAAAAAATCATTGTAGTTACACCCGAAAAATAACTTAAAACCATAAAATTATCCAAAAATGTATCGCAAATTTCTTCAAATGGAATTTGCGATGCAATTACATAAATTTGAGAACTGGCACAATTATTATGGTATTAAATTATTTTTCGGGTGTAACTACAATGATATTATGCTAAAAATGATGGTGTATCGCAGATTTAAAATGCGTTTATCTCGAAAACGGTTGAGTTTAGGGAGATCAAAGAAGTATACCTTTTTTAAGTAAAACTAATAGGAAAATAAAAATTTTAATGTCAAAATTATGCAGAGTGAGGTATAAAAAAAATTGAACGTAATAAATGAGTGCTGAAAGGCGTATGTGGCGCCCTCTGGGCAATACATAATTTTTGGTAGCGCATTTAGTTTTCTCGATCCAAAAACCCCCACCTACCAAATTTCATGTTGTTATCTCATACCTGACAGGAAATATTCAATAATAAATAAAAAAAAAGTTTAACTTTGACATCCTGTATCTCGGTTATTATAAACTTTGTACTAAGATAAGTTTAAATCTAAGCTAACTAACTAAGCTTAAATCGGTCTATTTTTACCTCAGGAACCTGACGTTAAGCTATGGCCCATTATTTACCAAATTTTACCTGTATATAAATTAAATGAAATTGAATGTATTGTTTCTCGATTCCACGTTAAGATATTATATGGTCGCCTTTCTATGATTATCTCTCAAATGATCTAGTGTTAATCGAATGTACACTAGAGTTTTTTCTATTCGAAATAGAATAAAAAATTATTTTAATGACCGGTAAATGAACTCGTATTGCTCTATTTTTAAATAAATCTATCTAAATTTAGCGTCGCAACCACTACAACTACATAAACCATTTCGGCGATAATGGTCAAATGGATTATACTTTTGGAACTAGATACCTTCTAATCGGTATTACCAATTTTGATCACTAAATATGAGTTTGAAACGTATTGAGAAGTAGTGTCTGATGCATCCAAGGTCAAGTAGGATAACTGAAGGTATTATAGGACTATTGAGCTTGAAAAACCGGTTTTCCTATAGGAAATAGATTTGATCACACTTATGAAGGCTATAACGTAAAAATTCGAATTTTCCCAAATAGAGGTATACACCGATAGACGCATCTGGAGTCCTCCTTAGTTGTTGGCGCAATTTGTAGGTTGAAATTTTGAGTAATTGTCTAAAAACCAAAATTTTCAAAGTTTAGTTTTTCGGTTTTTCCGCTGTACTGAGCCGAGTGTATCTCTGATCCTAACCACTTAAGCACTATTTGAAAGATTAACTCAACGCTATTAATCTGGTGTACTTTCGGTTTTCCTGTCTCTCCTTGAACCTAAGATATATACCCCCAAAAAATATGCCGTTTTGTACCTACCAAGTCCTATAGCTGGCTTATGGGTGGTCGAAAGTCACAAGCTATACCGGTTCTGAATCGGCCCTGATCTGCTCTTAAAACATAGAAAAGAAATTCAGATCGGTATAACTTTTCCACAAACATACACACAAACATACAAAACATTTTCCCCTTTTTAAAGAGAAATTGAATAAAATTTCTGAGATCGGTAACTTTTGAATGGTATATACAATTTTCAAAATGGCAATGGGATAAGACAGGGAGATTCCCTGAGTCCTCTGTTGTTCAACCTGATCATGGACGAAATAATAAAAAAAGTAAGAACAAAAAAAGGATACCAAATGGGAGAAATACCACTTAAAATAATCTGCTATGCAGACGACGCAATACTAATCTCTCAAAGTGAAGATGATTTACAACGTATGCTGCACGAATTTAATATAACCGCTAGAAAATTTAACATTTTCATTTCCCCAAAAAAGACTAAATGCATGGTTACAACAGTAGATTTAATAAGGTGTAAATTAGAGCTGGAGGGTCAAATAATAGAACAAGTCATGGAGTTTAAATATCTAGGCATCACACTATGCAACTACGGAAAGTTCGAAACAAAAGTGGAAGATCAGGTGAATAAAGCAAACAGAGCCGCAAGTTGCCTGAATGAAACAATATGGAGAAATAAAAACATCAGAAAAGAAGTGAAAGGCAGAATTTACAAAAGAGTCATCAGACCAATAATGACATACGCGGCAGAAACACAACCTGATACAGAAAGGACAAAAAAAGCTATAGAAACAGCAGAGATGAAAACATTGCGAAAAATCAATGGTAAGACGCTGTGGGATAGAGCTAGAAGTGTAGATATATGAAGGGGATGCAAGGTGGACAACATTAATAACTGGATAAAAAGCAGAAGAGTAGAATGGAACGACCACATAAGCCAAATAACAACAAATAGAGTAGTAAGAACGGACAGAGACGGTTCCCCAATAGGAAGACGATCAGTGGGAAGACCACGAAAAAGATGGAATGACAACTTACTGGAGGCACATTGAAAAACAGACAGAGTTATGTCTATATAAAAAGAAGAAGAAGAGAAGAATTTTCAAAATTAAACATGCGTTGGAAAGGTAATGTTCAGTACTATAAGAAGCCGTAAAATCGGACTTAAATTTTCGAAATTTTTGGGAGTTTTGGGGACGAGAACGAAAAACAGACCCGAAATGGGAATGGCCGTAACATCCACACCCTTGTACCAAAATGGATGGTTGACATATTTCTCTTTTCCTATATTTTAAGATTGAATTTGGCCCAATTTTTTCAATTCAGTCACATTTAGAAAATCGAAAATTTCTTGTAGTGTCGCATGTACGGGAACAGCCGTTCTCTGGGATATAAAAAAATAATAAGCATCAAAGAGACCAAAGCGAACTATAAACAATTTTTCTCGGTTAGATCTACATAGATCAAACTGAAAATTTGTAGAAATACTCCTTATAATGTTTATAAGGACGTAACGTAGAGAACATTCCAAAATTTTAGAAAAATTTTCCGAAATTTTCCCTCTTGTCGAAAAATCTTTTTGGAAAATTTTGGTTACAACTCACCGTCATGCCCTTTTAAGTGTTGTACAAAGCGTATGTACCAATTTATAGCTAAATCGATTCAAAAGAAACCGAGAAACACTGTTTTAAAATTTTTTTGATAATACCTCCTCCTCGATAGCCTAAAAGACTTAAGCTTTCTGTTCGTTTGCCCCAACATTTTTGTCAGACAATTAGATTTTTTGTTCAACAATATAATTACTTGTAACTTACTGCCTTTGTCGGAAAAATGGTTTTAAAGATAAGGGATGCACGAACCCAGCAGAATTTAAAAGTATAATTTATTAATAAAAATGAAATTTTTTGTCCGACTTTGAATTTGACCCAATATTTTTGTCGGACACTTAGATTTTTTGATTTAGAATATAATTACTTATAACCTGATACTTGTGTCGGATTTTTTTTTTAATTGAAGAGAAAAACTACAGAACGATGTTTGTCGTTGTTCAAGGAGTATGTATTCAAATATCAGATCACAATTTTTCTAAAATTATCCCTCTTGTCGGAAAATTTTTTGGGAAAATTTTGGGTACAGCTCTACGTCATACCCTTTTAAATGTTTTATTTAGTGTGTGTACCTTCAGCTAAATCGATTCAAAAATAACCGAGAAAAACTGTTTTAAATTTTTTTTGATAATACCTTCTCGTCGATAGCCTAAAAGAATTAAGTTTTCTGTTCGTTTGCCCCAAGATTTTTGTCAGACAATTACATTTTTTGTTTAAGAATATAATTACTTGTAACTTACTACCTTTGTCGGAAAAATGGTTGTAAAGATAAGGGATACACGAACCCAGCATAGTTTAAAAGTAGTTTATCAATAAAAATTAAATTTTTTGTCCGATTTGGATTTTCCCCAATATTTTTGTCTTGCACTAAGATTTTTTGATTTGGAATATAACTACTTATAACCTGATACATGTGTCGGAAATTTTTTTTTAATTGTAGAAAAAAAACTACAGAACGATGTTTGTCGTTGTTCAAGCAGTATGTAGGCAAATATCAGATCACAATTTTTCTAAATTTTCCCTCTTGTCGGAAAATTTTTTAAGAAAATTTTGGGTACAGCTCTACTTCATATCCCTTTAAATGTTTTACTTAGTGTGTGTACCAATTTTCAGCTAAATCGATTCAAAAATAACCGAGAAAAACTGTTTTAAAAATTTTTTTGATAATACCTTCTCGTCGATAGCCTAAAAAATTAAGTTTTCTCTTTGTTTGCCCCAACATTTTTGTCGGACAATTAGATTTTTTGTTTAAGAATATAATTACTTGTAACTTACTGCCTTTGTCGGAAAAATGGTTTTAAAGATAAGGGATGCACGAACCTAGCATTGTTTAAAAGTATAGTTTATTAATAAAAATTAAATTTTTTGTCCGAATTTGGATTTGACCCAATATTTTTGTCGGACACTTAGATTTTTTGATTTAGAATATAACTACTTATAACCTGATAATTGTGTCGGAAATTTTTTTTAATTGGAGAAAAAAAACTACAGAACGATGTTTGTCGTTGTTCAAGGAGTATGTTACGCAAATATCAGATCACAATTTTTCTAAAATTGTCCCTCTTGTCGGACAATTTTTTGGGACAATTTTGGGTACAGCTCTACGTCATACCCTTTTAAATGGTTTACTTAGTGTGTATACCAATTTTCAGCTATATCGATTTAAAAATAACCGAGAAAAACTGTTTTTAAATTTTTTTTTGATGATACCTCCTCGTCGATAGCCTAAAAGAATTAAGTTTTCTGTTCGTTTGTCCCAAATTTTTGTCAGAAAATTACATTTTTTGTTTAATAATATAATTACTTGTAACCTACTACCTTTGTCGGAAAAATGGTTGTAAAGATAAGGGATACACGAACCCAGCATAGTTTAAAAGTATAGTTTATCAATTAAAATTAAATTTTTTGTCCGACTTTGGATTTGCCCCAATATTTTTGTCGGACACTAAGATTTTTTGATTTGGAATATAACTACTTATAACCTGATACATGTGTCGGAATTTTTTTTTAATTGTAGAAAAAAAACTACAGAACGATGTTTGTCGTTGTTCAAGCAGTATGTAGGCAAATATCAGATCACAATTTTTCTAAAGTTTTCCCTCTTGTCGGAAATTTTTTTAAGAAAATTTTGGGAACAGCTCTGTGTCATACCCCTTTAAATGATTTACTTAGTGTGTGTACCAATTTTCAGCTAAATCGATTCAAAAATAACCGAGAAAAACTGTTTTAAAAATTTTTTTGGTAATACCTTCTCGTCGATAGCCTAAAAGAATTAAGTTTTCTGTTCGTTTGCCCCAACATTTTTGTCAGACAATTAGATTTTTTGTTTAAGAATATAATTACTTGTAACTCACTGCCTTTGTCGGAAAAATGGTTTTAAAGATAAGGGATGCACGAACCCAGCATTGTTTAAAAGTATAGTTTATTAATAAAAATTAAATTTTTTGTCCGACTTTGGATTTGACCCAATATTGTTGTCGGACACTTAGATTTTTTGATTTAGAATATAACTACTTATAACCTGATACTTGTGTCGGAAATTTTTTTTTAATTGGAGAAAAAAAAACTACAGAACGATGTTTGTCGTTTTTCAAGGAGTATGTACGCAAATATCAGATCACAATTTTTCTAAAATTTTCCCTCTTGTCGGAAAATTTTTTGGGAAAATTTTGGGTACAGCTCTACGTCATACCCTTTTAAATGTTTTACTTAGTGTGTGTACCAATTTTCAGCTATATCGATTTAAAAATAACCGAGAAAACCTGTTTTAAATTTTTTTTTGATAATACCTCCTCGTCGATAGCCTATAAGAATTAAGTTTTCTGTTCGTTTGCCCCAACATTTTTGTCAGACAATTAGATTTTTTGTTTAAGAATATAATTATTTGTAACATACTACCTTTGTCGGAAAAATGGTTATAAAGATAGGGGATACACGAACCCGGCATTGTTTAAAAGTATAATTTATTAATAAAAATTAAATTTTTTGTCCGACTTTGGATTTGCCCCAACATTTTTGTCGGACACTTAGATTTTTTGATTTGGAATATAACTACTTATAACCTGATACATGTGTCGGAATTTTTTTTTAATTCGAGAAAAAAAACTACAGAACGATGTTTGTCGTTGTTCAAGGAGTATGTACACAAATTATTAGATCAAAATTTTTCTAAAATTTTCCCTCTTGTCGGAAAATTTTTTAAGAAAATTTTGGGTTCAGATCTACTTCATACCCTTTTAAATGTTTTACTTAGTGTGTGTGTACCAATTATCAGCTAAATCGATTCAAAAGTAACCGAGAAACACTGTTTGAAATTTTTTTTTGATAATACCTCCTCGTCGATAGCCTAAAAGAATTAAGTTTTCTTTTCGTTTGCCCCAACATTTTTGTCAGACAATTACATTTTTTGTTTAAGAATATAATTACTTGTAACCTACTACTTTTGTCGGAAAAATGGTTGTAAAGATAAGGGATGCACGAACGCAGCATTTTTTGGAAGAATAGTTTATTAATAAAAATTAAATTTTTTGTCAGACTGTCGATTTGCCCCAATATTTTTGTCCGACACTTTGATTTTTTTATTAAGAATATAATTACTTATAACCTACTAATGTTGTCGGAAAAATGGTTGTAAATAAAAAAATTTCAGGAAATTGACATCTTCGGCGCGTCCGACTGCGCATATGCCCCGTGAAAATTGTCCGACAAGGTTACCACATTATTGTAAAAAGGTTTTATGGTAGATACCGTTAAAATTATCCATGTGGTAATAAGTTTATTTTTTTCATAAATTTGACATCTTTAGCGTGTCCGACGCGTCATATGCCCCAATATTTTTGTCCGACAAAATTATTTTCGCTGTTTATATGATAAAAACCATTGATTCAAATAAAATGACCAATGTGGTTATACATTTTTTTCTTGCATAAAATTGACAACTTCGTGACCGCTTGACAGACAAACGCCCCACTGCCATGATGCGCTAAGCTCGAAATTTGTCCGACTCCACCCAAATAACTAGTACAAAAAGTTTCAACGGTGTGGTCATAAATAATAATTTTATATGGGGGCCTAAGAACTATTATGACCTGACGTAAGATCTTGCCTTAAAAAATATCAGTAAGAGATCAAAACTGTGTCGCTTCCAAATTAACGTAAAATCAGTTTTGTTGTATAATCCGAATAGCCAGAACAACATGTTTTTTAGAATAAATTCTTTAATAAACAAATGTTTAAGTTTAATATGTAGAATATTCTGGCTAAATGGGATGACATTAAGAATTCTGGAGTTTAACTGTTGAAGAAAAAATAGAAATTATAATTAGAAAGTGAAAATTGCAATAAATATGTAATAAGTAAAGAAGAAAACGAACCACTAATATGAGATAGGTTCTGCGTTATAAAACTAAACAAAAAACTAATAAGAAACGGAAACAAAAAACTGGTAAACAAAATCGGGAAAAGCCGCTTTAAATATATGTAGAAACTAACAATAGCGGGTGTATATTTGCTAAAAACTTCACAGGTTTTTGAAACAATGAAATTAAAATAGTGCAGAGGAAAACGAAAATAAAAATGAATTTGAAAATGTATACACATATATTTGACATGTTTACAGACACAAACTTGCATATTATGTAATAAATTTTGGTAAGAACAATTATGTTATAAAATATCATGCAGAGGTTGATCGAGAATCGGGCACAATAATAAACACTACGACCAAAAAACAAAACAGAAGAATTTTCGCTAGACTGTGTAGTGGGCACATAGAATTGCATACACAATATGTATTAAAATGAAAACAAAAAGCTGAAAAAAAGATAACAAAAACTCTTTATGGTCCATGTCTATACGGAATGAGAAGAACTAAAAGGAACGATCTGAAGACTATGGCGAAAAGGCTAAAATTCTATACAAATAAAACATTGATATTTGATTTATTGAAATATATTTTTAATACAGTCAAAACGGTATCAATTTATAAAGAACGGTCCTTTTGAATTTTGTTACTATCAGTTTCTCTCCTTTTATATGTACATATAAAACCTATTTTATATTTTTGTCTTGGCTAATGAATTATACACATATTTTGATCTAAGAATTATTAAGGCCATAAAGCGCTGCAAAACATGTCATATAAGATATTTTACAAAAGTGTTTAAGTAGCACATCCAACATAGGAATTTTAAAGAAAGCCCTGAATTATTAAAATCAACAAACTATTTTTTGAGTTTTCTATTAAAGGCATCAGTCTTTCTCCAAAGGTGTAATCCTTTTGGAAATATCTGGATGTGCTACTAAATTATTGATAATAATGAGATAAGTAAATTTAAGTTAAACCAAATGATTGAGGCGCTTAAAAACAATGCGATATTCTGCATTAAATTTAATATTCTGCAAATAAAGAAATACGTTTTTGTACCTCATATTTTCCCCAAAACTTTATTACATTATTATATGATTTTTTTTCCAGTACTAATATAAGAAGATGTAGAGAATGTATATTTTTATTCGTGTGGTTAATATTGTATTTATTTATTTGGTCAAGAACGTTATTAGATCTAACAAATGGTTGTATCTGTTAATCTTATCAGATGCAAATTTTGTAAAATATTTAATAAGTAACCATGAATCAATAAAAATTATGGTTCATAAAAAATAATTGAAAAACCACCATTGATTTCTATGCATTGTAACCTTTACGGTATTATAAGGGCATCGCATATTAGAATTTTGCTACTGTCATACGAATAAAAGTATTCATTACGTAATTACTATTTCCTGTTTTTAAACTAGGAGGAGTACTTCAAATTTACCGCGCCGTAATGCTTGTTTGTAATTGGTCTAACCTCAAGCAAGCTTACTCCCATAGACATAATAAGAATAGACAAGGCATACTGAGTGTACAAAATAGTGTAACTCGCGAGCAGTCGAACAGTGGCCTATCTATCTCTTTTTACCAAGCGATCTCGCGCATGTAACAGACAAAAATGGCTAGACCTCTCAAAGTGAATATTGGCCAATGACGTCGTTGATATCGGCGTTACACCTCTATTCACAGAGCGGCCCATACCTTACCTAGTCTATTCTTATTATGTCTTTGTTTACTCCACTGTTGTGAAATTTTGACATAATTGACATTTATGAAATTTTGACACTATTGACATTTATGAAATTTTTACACTATTGGCATTTCATAGCTTAATTAAGTTATATCGGCGATTTTTTGTGTTTTCTGCATTATTCCTTTAATTTTTAAAAAATGAGTCTGCTTTTATATAAAAAACAGTTTTTAGATCTCTTTAGCGACCTCTTAGTATTATATAATATTTATGGATTACCGTCGAAGGCCGACAAGTGATTGCCGGTGATGCATATTTAGTGATACATATTTAGTGATTTATCTAGTGACATTATTAGGTGTGAATTTGTCTTTTGAGTTTACCCCTCCTGGTTTAAAAATAGGGTTATACGATGCTGTTGTTTTGAAGAATTCAGCATGAGAGTATCTCAGCTACAGTTGAGTCCGCGAGTCTTTACCCGTGCGTCATTAATACCTGGCGAGATAAAACACATACTTTTTATTTAGCATCATTCTCTTCCACGCATGAAATTAATGACAAACCAGCTGCCGTCTGTTATTAAGTAAAAACACATGTTATTTTTATGAACGATTTAGACTCAGTGCATTGAAAAGAGATAGGTACAAAGAAAGACGATTGGGGATGTCTTCACATATTTTAAGTACAATTTCTGACGTTTTGGTTTGTTTACTTTTGTGGCTGTCAGTTTGTTGAATTTTTTGCTGTTATTTTGTCGAATTTTTGCATTTTGAAGTTTTTTTATAGTATACAAACAGTTGTTTTCACAACTAATTTTATATTGGAGTTAGAAATTTTGTAATAAGTTTATGTTATTTTACGATAAATTTTGACAACGTACAAAGCTAACCTCATTGTTGACACAGTTGAATGCTTGTGTTTAACTCACAATAAAACACTGAAAAACGTTTGTTTTTCTATACTTCCACAAAATTTATTACAACTATGTTATTACTACAGCTGTTTCGGCAAAGTGCCTTTCTCAAGTGATATATTTTACAATGTGTTTGCCTTTTTAAGTCTTTAACTGAAGAGGTTGAGGAGTGGGGAGCTGTTTGTCTCGAGTTGGTCATTCAGAATTATATCTGTATTTTTCAATTTATTAATTTCCATTGATTCTAAAAGTGATAGCTTAAGGCCTTTATTTTGAATATGTAGAATTTGAAACTCTTCATTGAAAGAATGATTATGATCTAGAAGGTGAAGTGTGTATGTAGAAGTGTCTGTTTTTCTATTGTTGAAAGCCCTTTTGTGTTCTGCTATCCGTTTGTCAAAAGTTCTGCCAGTTTGACCGATGTAAGTTTTCGGACAGTCACCACAAGTTAGTTTGTACACACCACTCTGTAGTTGCTTTCTCTTTCGGCTTTTATTGTTTTTAATATGTTTGCTTAAGTTGTTCTGAAAGCTTAAGTTCTGAAGTTAGTTCTGAAAGCTGGTGTTATTCCTTTCTTTTTTATGTATCTGGCTATTTTTGTTGTTATTTTGCCAGTATATGTGAGAGAGCAGAAGGTACTGGGTTCTTTCTGTGGTGGTGGATACACTAATTTCAAGGCTTTCTTATGGAGTTTTTGGTTTAAAATGTTGTTAACTGTTTGTTCGTTATAGCCATTGTTTACTGCTATTTGTCTAATGATATTTAGTTCTGTCTCGAAGTTATTTTTTGTCATAGGAATTTCTGTCAGTCTATGTATCATGCTATGGTAGGCTGCTAATTTGTGTTGTGTAGGATGGGATGATGAATTGTGTATAGTTGTGTCAGTATGGGTAGGTTTATGATATACGGAGAACTCATGTTTGTTGTGTAGTCTGGTAATCGTTACATCTAGAAAGTTTATGGAATTATTCTGTTCTGTTTCTATTGTGAACTCAATATTACTATGAAGTGAATTAATGTATGATAGAAATTGGTCAAGTTGTCTGTTAGTTCCTGTAAAGCAGACTAGTATGTCATCCACGTAGTGGATGACATACTAGTCTGCCAAGTCTGCTTGTGTTTAAGGTTCCGCCAAAGTGAATAAAATAACAAAAAGAAAATATGTTATTGAATTCTTTTATAAATTGTTTATTTATATATTAATCAGTGATAATAAAATAATTTATTAAGCTACTTCAAAGGTAGCTGTAATTATGCACCAAAATTTTAAAGCAAAACTTACATTTGACATTCTATTTATTTGATAACGTCAAATTTTATACTATAACCCGTGATCGGAATAATATCCACTTGCCGTTGCGTTCAGTAAATTTCAGAGTTATTTCGTATGCTTTAAATGATGACGCACGGGATTTAAACAAAATGTTGAGTCCCTGAATCCTTTACCCGTGCGTTATCATTTAAAGCATACGAAGTAAGTCGATGATAAGTCGGAAATTGAAATTTACTAAACGCAACAGCAAGTCACTTACTGTCCCTTGCTGTTGCGTTTAGTAAATTTCAATTTCCGACTTATCATCGACTTATTTCGTATGCTTTAAATGATGACGCATGCTATGTAATGCTTGTAAAAGTTTCTGTTAACAATATTGAACTTTGGTGGATAGGGGAAATAGATTTTTTTTAAATGTAGCTGTCTGTTGAATACAATTTTAAATTTTATTATAAAAATGAAATTTTAAGATTTATACCAGAATATATTACTTAATATGAAATCGTGGTTATATTATTCAAACAGGTCAAAGTTTTCACATTTTCTTTATCGATGACACGGCGTTTTTCTTCTTGGTTCACTTCTGTCAATACCTTGCTATTCCTATTAGATGAATTTATCTTATTGTCCTCTGCGTTGCGAGATAATAATCAGACGATTTTCTAAACTGTATTCTGAGTTTCTGTTATATTCTGATACCACATTATTAAATTTATGAATTTAAAAATAATAATTGATCCTGGAATCACTTAGGAACAATTAGTATTCCTCTTAGCAACACAAGGTATTCCGAACCACCACCTTTACATAGATTTCAAACGTTTTGGAAATATAACACAGTTTCATGTAGAGGTTAAAGGTAAAAAAATAATATATTTATTGCAGAACTGCCGGAATGAATCAATATAGTGTAAAAATGGTCAAGAAATCAGGAACAAAGAGGACGGAGAATAGTACTTAAATTTAATACAACTGCTAGAAAATCTAATAGGATATATCAAAGAAAACAGGTTTGTCAACAATTTAACTGAGATGCATGTCGAGTAAGCAAGAGTTAAAGCTACATAGAAATAAAAAACGAAAGGAAATAAATAAAGTTGGAAATATTCTGTTAACAGGATTTAAAAATGAATAAGAACATTAACCAAGAAATAGAAAAAAGTCAAACAGATTAACCGAAGGAAAAGCAGTGCCTATACAGAACTATTTAACCCATGTGATGATGATCAGTAAGAAGACTACTAAATTAAGCGTGTAGTTAAGAAAAAGGAAAAAAAAAATTCTTAGTGTATGAGTTTTCGACTGGTAAGTAAAGTATCTTTATTGATAAAGTGGTATAAAATTCAGTTCAAAATTATTCTGCGTTCGTAAAAATAATAAAAAAAATAATTTCAACAACAAACAATTACCTTTTTGAATCTCTATTTACAATATATTCATAAAATCTGCAATAACTAACTATCCTGAATTTGAAAAACATATATTTGTAAGAAAAATCCTCGAATATTTGAGGAATATGTATATTACTGCTAAAATTTGTATTTTGTGTTAAATTTTTTTTCTATTTTCGTTCGTTTTTTTTTCATGGATAACTTCAATCTATAGTCTAAAATAGTATAATAAAGTATAAATAATACGGTAACCTGCAACTATTACCCATATCGTTTTCTTGTAAAAAAAATGATACATCAAAGTAGAAAGGATGATTTTGTTGTAGAATTGCCAGTCAACCAAGACTATAAGACATCACTATTTTCATGCAATACACTTGTAGCAAATATTTATTTTTGCTCCAAGTTCACATAAATGTTTATAAATAAACTCTAAACCATCAATCAATGAAAAGCTAAAAGCTATTCAAATAAAATAAAAAATACAACATGGAGTTTAATTGTTGGTTAATCTCCTGATCTTATTATGACTTGTTTCTAGTTCTTTTGCACTTCTATTGTCTTTCATTCTATAGTGTTTTTTGTATATTTTGTTGTGATATGTGTATTGTTACGTCTCGTTGGACTGAGTAGTCGACTATTATCACTATCTGTGCCGAACCTTAATAAAGGATGGGGTTGATAGATTAAATTAGCGGCCTTGTAATCATATAAAATTAAAACTCTAAGCACCAACCCTGACGCCTATCTCCAACAAAACAAATTGTGTTTATATAGATTAGTCCAGACCTAACATAAAATGAGACAAAGAACTAATATCTAACTAATGAAATGCTACCACTTAAGATCATACATAATCTAGAAAATTGCAGAAATTCGATAAATCTGTGTCCACCAAATAATCATATTATTTCACCACTAAACTATATTACTGCACTTCTTGTATATTATTTGATATAACGGTATTACCATTAAACATTTAAGTAATACAGTGATGAGCGCACTAATAACCGGCAAAATAACGCAATAGAAGAAAAACATAATACGTCGTGAAATAGAAAGAGAATAAACTATCAGAGGTGAGAAATTATCGGTATAACCTATAAAAAAACATTACATTACAATATTTCCCACCTTTAGACCTTAGCTCTAGTTGACTTCAGTCATAATATTATACGGATGACGTTTAGTAAAATATTTTAGTAATAATAACAACAATGAGTTGTTGTTATTATTAGTTTGATTTATAATTAAAATGGCTACTAATTAAGGTTTTTTGCTATCATCTGTCTTAATATATTTATTTGTTCTTCTAACAAATTAAAATAAAATGTTTTTCGACGTCATACCTATAATTATGACTGAAGTCAACTAGTTCTTAAACTAATGTATAAAGGTGGGAAATATCGTAATGTAATATATATTTATAGGTTTATACCGATAATTTCCCACCTCTACTAGTTTTATCTCTTTTTATTTCATAACGTCGTATGTTTTCCATCTTTTGGGTTATTTTGCTGGTTATTAGCGCCTTCATCACTGTATATTATTTGTTTTGTTTTTCTTGATAGGTACATTCTGCTACATTATAATATATATTATAATAACGTAAGTAAAATAATATTTTCCGATGTAATATCTAGCTGATCATATTTTTACTAAACATTGATCGATAGTTCAGTTAAATACAATAATATTAATAAATTCAATGTGTTTAAATTATTGTGTCGGGCATAGTTTTGCATATCAAACAAGCGTCGAAAGATTTTTTAACGGCTTGATAAGTTTCTTAGCATATTAATAGTTATCATTAATGAAAATGATTAACTTCCAGTATGTTCTACATTTTATCATATATTATTTTCCGTGCAATATAAATATATGCAATATGCCAGACAGAACAATTTAAGTATAGTAGAACGCAAAACAATTCTTTATAGGTACAATATTTAAAGAGAAGACTGGCAATTCAATATATTATGTATGTAATACTCGCCTCTAGTATATTCACTCATTTAGCAAAAAGTTCATATCACAATAAAAATAAAGTAGAATACGTGTCCACACATCAGAGAAAGGTTGAGGAGACGGATTGTGATAAACCAAATAATTCTTAAACTACTAGAAATGGATCGTCGATTGTTTTGTTGATTGCAGATTGCAAATCGGTTTCTTCACTCCTAGAATGATAGTCAAAATAAAATATAATGGTACAAACAATGCCAATTTTTGTTTAAAAACAGACAAACAAAGGGACAGTGCTGTGCATATAACGCTCTGTAACACCTTCAAAGTGAATTGCAATACGAATTTTAAGGTGGGAATTTTGTTTTTTTTAGACACACTATTACAAAGCAAAACAGAGTAATCTTGAAACACTGAAAATACTCTTATCTGAGTGAGGCAATTTTTTGGAAAACTTGTTTATAAATTCGCAAAGTCAGTTCGTTCGTGCGTCGCCGCTCCTGCAATACTTAGAGCCGATTTACCGATGGATTCTCATGTAGTTTTGTCCTCTGAATCCAAATCTGAAAACGGCATTTCGATATCTCTAACCATCTTCCGAGGTAATCGAACTCGAAGTCAAAAATGTGACGTCATAATCCTTCTTCGAATATTTCTTTTCTGTCGACACAGCTGAACGTCAACTCAAATCGTTGCTGGTAATTAGTAGTTTTACAAACGTTTGACATTTCCCTTCCAGAATTGAACGAGTGCAGTCCAGAGACATGTAAAAGGATAGACTTGGCTAGGGATATGCCACTCAATGCATCGAGGTGTAACGTCGACATAGGATTGAGTGGTCTAGCCATCTTGTCAGTCACATGCGCGGGATCGTTTGGTTAAGAGATAGATAGACCACCGATCGACTGTTTTCATGCTGTTTCCGCGTTACGCTTTTTTGGTGAGTATGCCGAGTCTATGCTTAATATCTCAATGGTGCAGTCGCATTTTTGTGTGTCTCTTAAAAATTCAATTTATTACATGTAATAAAATATCGGATCTCGTGTAAGTAAACTGTTTATTAATTTAATTTATTTGTAAGTTCAGGTTATATATTGTATATAAATTATTTTTGAAATGAAAAAAACATTGACGTAATTCTTTATTTGACGTAATGTACGTTTGTAATTGTATATGTGACGGTTGTAATAGGGCTTTTCATTCACAGTCATTTGTTTCGAGCTTCTGTCATGTGTCACATAATATTAATATATCTACGTCATACGTTATTGGTATCTATCAATGATACAAACCGAAGACGTATGACGTAGCTATATTAATATTATGTGACACATGACAGAAGCTCGAAACAAATGACAATCGATGAAAAGCCCTATTAATGAATTTGAATAATTTTAACAATATGTGGGTATTTTGGATTAGTATCTATATATTTTATTTTATTTAAGCTGTCTACCCTATTACATTATATACAGGGTGTCACTTAAGTTGCACATATATTACGGGAAACTTTTTTATTTTTAATTTTACGAAAAAAAGTTATTCTTCATAAAAAGTTCTGAATGATCTAAAACCTGAGATTCAACCATCAGGTATTAAATTTTATCTATATTATACGAGGTATGTCAAAAAATATGAATTTCGCTAAAGAGTATTATTTATTTCACAATATTGAAAATTATTGTTATGAAATGTTTGGAATAAAAAATTATGTTCTAATATATGCAATTACATCTTTCTAATGAAAAAAATATTTGAAGATTTTTCTCAAAGTACGGATACCAACATGATTATCATTTTTTATAACTCTTTTATTTTTAATTTGACGAAGAAAAGTTATTCTTCATAAAAAGCTCTCCATAGTCTAAGATCCTAGATGCAACCATCATATATCAAATTTTATCAATTTTATAGGAGGTACAGTGGAACCTCGCTAAGTCGGATTAATCGGGACCGTGGCTGATCCGGGTTATCGAAAATCCGGGTTAGCCGGAGAATATGGTAAAAATTAATAAAATACATATAAATAATAAACAAATACACATTATAATAATTGCAAAAACACTTACATATGCACAGTACATCTAAATTGCGTACAGTTGTATACAGTATTGTTTATTTCTTGGTAAAAAACTCAGTCAAAGGGAAATAATGTTTTTCTGAAGCTATTTCCTTGTGGCATTTTTATAATTACGTATTTTTTATGGGAAATAAGCCACAATTTTACTAAAAAATGAATTTATTAACGTTTCGAAGCCCAAATCGGGTTTCGTTGTCAAAATACAAAATACTATTAAAATAAAACAAACATGTTGTTGCTAAGTAAAAAAATTCTTCTAATAATTTATTTAATCTGACTCATTTATATTGGCAATTCAGACGTATATTATACATTTTAAAGTAGAAGACTTTAAAATGATATCGCCAATATTTATGAGTTGCATTTATTTCCCATAAAAAATACGTAATTAAGGAAATAATGTTTGTTTTGTATGATGAAAATTGGTCCGAGTTATCCGGACTTCCGGGTTACCGGAGGCCGACTTATCGGGGTTCCACTGTATATAAAAAATATGAATTTCGATCAAGAGTAAAGTGCCTTTGTAGTTCACAACATTTAAATTATAATGATATAATAGGTTTTAATTCTAAACAACTTTTCATAATAGCAGTTTTCCATAATAATATTATGAATTTAAATACGTAAATAAACAAAGTTTTCGTTATGATAATGCTCGTATTTTCAGCTTGTTTGATATATTTTTATTGATTGAAAATAAAAGTTGTACACATATGTATTATGTAAGTATGTCATTATTGGTTTTATTTGGTTGTTGTAATATCATATTTAATGTTATGTTTGTACAATTGCATTAAAAATACATTAAGTATGCATTAAAAATATAAATACAAAACTAAGAACTTGCCTAGACTATTGCATGCTTTTAGTACTACGTATACAGCTTAACGTGAAGCAACAATGAATACAATGCCTTAGTTCTACGACTAAAAAACACACAGAAATAACTCAACATAAAAATAAAATGGAGTAATGAAAGCTAAAATGATGAAAATAACAGATTAATAATACAAAACACTGACTATATTAAAAACACTGTTATACTCGTACATGAAGTAGATAGTTATTTATGTACCAAGTCAGTAAAATTACTCTTTATCGAACGAGTCTGATATTATGAGCAGAGCGAGCATAGCGAGCGAAGCGAATAACAGGCGAGTTCGATAAACAATCTTTACTGACGTGGTGCATACAAAATTTTATCGCCAATCATAAAAAACATTAACACTTTTTTAATTACATCCGAATGAAAAAAGAGTGTGTGTACTTGGTACGCACGTAAGACGTTATACTTCTATTATTATGATTTCAACGAAATATATTTTAAATATTTAATTGTATTTTTATTCAAATATTAAACCAATTTTAACACTTAAAATAAAATACCAAAAATTAAAAATACCGTTAATAGTTACGTTATGTTTATGAAGTGTAGCCTCCCGCAGCGCAGTTGCTTTTCCCTTGATGAATAGTAGAAAATATAAATAAATATATTTGCTAACAAATTATCATTAATATCTTTCACCGTCCTATATATACATAATCGAATTAACAAAAACACAATTTCATAATATACAATTTGTATTTGCATTAATAAAAAACTTAAAAAATTTAAGAATTTGATTAATTTTAGACGAAATAAAAATTTCTTATGACAGTAATGACGATGACAGTGACAGAAAGCTTTTGCATGATGGCCGATTTCGATGTTTAATCAATAGTTGTTATTAATATTGAATAAGTACCTAATTACTAAATCTGTTAAGTTTTGATTAATGTAATTAATTTTAGACGAAATAAAAATTTCTTATGACAGTAATGACGATGACAGTGACAGAAAGCTTTTGCATGATGGCCGATTTCGATGTTTAATCAATAGTTGTTATTAATATTGAATAAGTACCTAATTACTAAATCTGTTAAGTTTTGAGTAATGTGTGGTGTGTGTGTGTGTGTGTGTGTGTGTGTGTGTGTGTGTGTGTGTGTGTGTGTGTGTGTGTGTGTGTGTGTGTGTGTGTGTGTGTGTGTGTGTGTGTGTGTGTGTGTGTGTGTGTGTGTGTGTGTGTGTGTGTGTGTGTGTGTGTGTGTGTGTGTGTGTGTGTGTGTGTGTGTGTGTGTGTGTGTGTGTGTGTGTGTGTGTGTGTGTGTGTGTGTGTGTGTGTGTGTGTGTGTGTGTGTGTGTGTGTGTGTGTGTGTGTGTGTGTGTGTGTGTGTGTGTGTGTGTGTGTGTGTGTGTGTGTGTGTGTGTGTGTGTGTGTGTGTGTGTGTGTGTGTGTGTGTGTGTGTGTGTGTGTGTGTGTGTGTGTGTGTGTGTGTGTGTGTGTGTGTGTGTGTGTGTGTGTGTGTGTGTGTGTGTGTGTGTGTGTGTGTGTGTGTGTGTGTGTGTGTGTGTGTGTGTGTGTGTGTGTGTGTGTGTGTGTGTGTGTGTGTGTGTGTGTGTGTGTGTGTGTGTGTGTGTGTGTGTGTGTGTGTGTGTGTGTGTGTGTGTGTGTGTGTGTGTGTGTGTGTGTGTGTGTGTGTGTGTGTGTGTGTGTGTGTGTGTGTGTGTGTGTGTGTGTGTGTGTGTGTGTGTGTGTGTGTGTGTGTGTGTGTGTGTGTGTGTGTGTGTGTGTGTGTGTGTGTGTGTGTGTGTGTGTGTGTGTGTGTGTGTGTGTGTGTGTGTGTGTGTGTGTGTGTGTGTGTGTGTGTGTGTGTGTGTGTGTGTGTGTGTGTGTGTGTGTGTGTGTGTGTGTGTGTGTGTGTGTGTGTGTGTGTGTGTGTGTGTGTGTGTGTGTGTGTGTGTGTGTGTGTGTGTGTGTGTGTGTGTGTGTGTGTGTGTGTGTGTGTGTGTGTGTGTGTGTGTGTGTGTGTGTGTGTGTGTGTGTGTGTGTGTGTGTGTGTGTGTGTGTGTGTGTGTGTGTGTGTGTGTGTGTGTGTGTGTGTGTGTGTGTGTGTGTGTGTGTGTGTGTGTGTGTGTGTGTGTGTGTGTGTGTGTGTGTGTGTGTGTGTGTGTGTGTGTGTGTGTGTGTGTGTGTGTGTGTGTGTGTGTGTGTGTGTGTGTGTGTGTGTGTGTGTGTGTGTGTGTGTGTGTGTGTGTGTGTGTGTGTGTGTGTGTGTGTGTGTGTGTGTGTGTGTGTGTGTGTGTGTGTGTGTGTGTGTGTGTGTGTGTGTGTGTGTGTGTGTGTGTGTGTGTGTGTGTGTGTGTGTGTGTGTGTGTGTGTGTGTGTGTGTGTGTGTGTGTGTGTGTGTGTGTGTGTGTGTGTGTGTGTGTGTGTGTGTGTGTGTGTGTGTGTGTGTGTGTGTGTGTGTGTGTGTGTGTGTGTGTGTGTGTGTGTGTGTGTGTGTGTGTGTGTGTGTGTGTGTGTGTGTGTGTGTGTGTGTGTGTGTGTGTGTGTGTGTGTGTGTGTGTGTGTGTGTGTGTGTGTGTGTGTGTGTGTGTGTGTGTGTGTGTGTGTGGTGTGTGTGTGTGTGTGTGTGTGTGTGTGTGTGTGTGTGTGTGGTGTGTGGTGTGTGTGTGTGTGTGTGTGTTGGTTTTTAAATAATATATCAACTTAAAAAGAAAGTTACATATTAGCTCAAATATTTCTCTACTGTCTAAGAAAGTAAATGGGTGATGTTTATGGGAGTCTGAATTTTAAGATCTGTTAATTTTAAATAGAGCTGATCTCTTTCAGACTTATGTTTACCGCACTTGAAAAGAATATGGTTGATGTCACATTGTGATATATTATCACATGAGCATAACCCAGAAGGGATAATATTTAACTTAGCTAAGTGAGCTGGGAATGCGCCGTGATTGGTTTTCAGACGAGTTATTGTCGCTGTTGGTTTTTAAATAATATATCCAACTTTAAAAAGAATTTTTAAATAATATATCCAACTTTAAAAAGAAAGTTACATATT